>NC_138154.1:28321231-28573731 GCF_964199315.1 Orbicella franksi
ACAGCGCGATAAAAGTAAAAAGAAAACAATGATTGAAGCTAGTGAATGAACAAGTAGCATGACAATGGATATGACTTGTGCTGTACACCAGACAGACGTACCCTGCCAGCAGAGTCTCCTTCGATCTTCCTGCTTCAATTTTTCTTCGGGCGTGTTTTTACGAGACCAAATGGTCTGCTTTGACCTGTTTTGAGAATTGCTGGCATCAATGGTACCTTTCATCTAGTGTGTAGAGGAAGATCAAAGAAGGCTCTGCTCGCGGAATAGGTAGACGTGAAATGAAGTTTTTTTTTTTTTTTTTTTTTTTGTTACAACAAGTTGTTATGGTTAATAGACTGATAAACCACGCGGGATGTTGGAAGAACACTCGAAGAATTCGTAAATCACTCGCCTGCGGCTCGTGATTTACGAATTCTTCGAGTGTTCTTCCAACATCCCAAGTGGTTTATCATGCCTCCAAACCATAGAAACTTGTGGTCTATTGTTTGCTATTGCTAGAGCGCGCGCATTCATTTGATTATCATTTACAGTGATTTACCTGAGGCTGTTCATAAACCAAGGAGTCCATACTTATGTTCGCTACACTATAGCATGACGTATTTACCGCTATAACAAAGCAGCCGCTGGCTGAAATATTCACAGAAAACAATATGGTGGACCAAGTGGATGAGTTTTTCCAACAAAGATGTCTTTCAAAAGAATTGGCGATGATCCTACAGCTCTAAGAGTGCAGAAGGTTTGTTCACTCTTATATCCTATTGTACTGAGAGGTTTTGCTAAGGGTGGGGATGGAATTGGACATAAAAATTATCGAGAGGTAACCGTAAACAGGCCAAAATGATCGTTACTTGAGTGATATTCATAGTAACTGGAGCATTGTTGAGGCTAAGCGGAGTTAACAGACCTGTTTAGTTGGTTAGTGGCAACGGTTTGATTAATGGGAATGGTAATACGATATAATTTTATAAGCTTACCTAAAAATTCTGCATTCTAAGCTGCCCCTCGTGTATCTGGTTTTGCTGTTCGTGAAACTTATTAAGAGGCTCTGGAAGACTCCTTAACCTCGAAATTTGTTATTGATGCGATTAACTAATTGTACCATTTGTTGTATAGTACAGTTTAGAGAATAACCAAGCTCGTAATTGTAATTTTTCTGGCCTGTTTGCTCACTCATGCTAATCAGCTTAAACTATTAACCTCGTTGTTTGAATTTGATCATGATGACGTGAAGTCTTTCAACTGCCAAAACTGGTTAAAAGGCTGAACTTTTAAGCGTTACTGTCAAGTAGCAAAAGTGATTCAACTTTTGCCAAGAGATAAGATTTATTCCTCCACAGCCAGCCTCACCACATGTACAGTGTATATGTACATGTAGTGAGTGTACATGTATATTTTTTTCTTTTAATTTAGTGCATGCTTCTTTATAGAAACAGAGAGTAACTGAGCTTTTGTTAGAAGATATTCCTGAAGATGAAGCCACACTTTTGAAGAATGGAAGGTAGAGATTCAGTTAATTAAAGATGATTTCCAGTCAGTACTGCACAGTCTCAGCACCTTAATGTTTAAAAGTCTCACTCGATGGAATGTGAATCGATGTTATTCATTACAAACCACATACCTTATTTTTGAAGCCTTTCAAATTCCTTTTCCAGCTGCTTGATTTTTACAAAATAAAAAACCTAAACAAACTCTTGAGAGTGTGCAGTATGGACTGGAAATCATCTTTAATACAGATTTCTTACAGAAAGAAATAATGGAATGTACTAATTATTCCAAATTCAAAAGACTGAGACATTTCCAAACACGGAGAGGAGAGTACTGAAAATACAATATGCATTGGAGTATTTTTGATAAAACTTAAGGTATTTAGAGAGCAATAAAACACTACTGAGCAATTTAACATATCTTCTTAACTTGAACTAAAACTAAGGAGAAAATGGAGAAATTAAAATATGATGTAAATCTATGCTGGTATCCAGATTCTGCTTTGGTTACGATTGCCTTTGTGTAAACTCAAGGTGAATTTTTGATGAGTTTGAAAGTGTACATGTACAGACTTGGAAGAAATATCAGAAACTGAGCTGTTTGTCAGTGGCACAGTGTAACTGCACGGGATTGATTTGAAGCCAGACCTTTCTATGCAAATCCAATGCAGCAGTTACATGTACCAACCATTGCGACTGTACATACTAAACAAAGTAAATAAACAATGTTTAGGGAGCCTTGATTTAATACCATTGTGTTAATATTTATTGTAGGCACTGTTAAAAAACAAATTTATGTTAGTGTTGCAAATTGATAGAATGGTGGAGGGGGACTAGCCAGTTGACTTAGATACACTACTGTACAAATGCACTAAACTAGTCCAGATTGTTTCAAGATGGAAGATATGTTGAATCAGGGACCTCCTGATTTCAGCACCTTACAGTATTCAGCCATTTGACCTCCAATAATAATAATAATAATTTATCCCTACAGTGTTCCTTTATGACTAAGTGGCCTTTCTTTTACTCACTATAGGTTTGCCTGTCTTGTATGTAAACATTGTCCTGTTTTTGACACTGTGGCAGTATTAAGTATTCACCGACAAGGAAAGAAACACTTATCAAGTAAGTTGATAAAAATTCAAAGTTGGTGGAGGGGTGACTATGATTTGCCAATATCTTCATCATTATCAGTCCTCATCGTGCCATTGGACACATAAGGCCTTCTAATCTGCCAATATCTTGAGCTGACATTAATTTTGACTTTGTTGTAACCCACAGAACTGTTTGCTAGTCACATATTTGAGCTGATTTAGGTTGTCATTATTGCTTAGCCCAGGAACTGGCTCCCTAAGATAAGGGGCATAGTGTGAAGAAATTAGATAGAGCAACATGTCAAGATTGAAGTCTGGAAAAAGATCTTGGCTTGTGTGGCTTTCTAATCTCATTTTTACCCTGTGCCCAACTAGGGAGCCTCTTCATAGGGTATTGTTATTGATCCAGATTTTTAAAAAAAACCTTCATGCACATTAGATGCAAGTCATGTACGTCAACCAACCTTTGTATTAAAAGCATTTACATGGTGTAGTGTAGGCTCAGTCTCCAGCCATGGGTGTATTGCATGCACACCGGAACACACACAGCTGGAGACTAAGCCTATGTACAGTCATGATACAAAAATAAAAATTAGCAATACTTGCTTCTATCTTAAACTACCAGATGCCAAGGTGAGACTAGAGAAGTTAAGGGAAGATGCTGAATTGCGGCAAAAAAGAGAACACATGAAGTACATGGAGACCCTTACAGCTGATCCCAGTGAAGAAGCAGCACCACTACTGAAGATCACACAAAAAAAAGAGCTTGTCCTTCAAGGCTCAACAGAGTTGATTTTTAAACAGGATCCAGAGGAAGAAAGAAAACCAAACAATGTGCCTTTCTTTCAGTCTAGGAAACCTGTTGACCTAAATATAAAGGATACCACAACAACTAGCTTAGAAAGAACAGAATCAAAGAAAACCTCATCACGTTCAGAGAGGGGCACACCAACAGCTGAGACTCAACTCCTCACAAAGCCTCTGAAGAATGATCAACCTGTGAAATCTTCAAGTGCAAAATCTAGTTTAAGTAGTCAGAAAAAGGCAGAGTTAAGTCCTAGTGAACAGGCTAGGAGAGAGCATTTTTCTCGCCTGCGACAAGCTGGATGGATCATGGATTTGGATGGAAAGTGGCATAAGGACGAGGATGCCGAGTTTGATTCCGATGAAGATGAACCACCTCCACCACCATAAGCTGAGATGAACAACATTGTGCATTGACCAAGAGTAATTACTGTGAACTATAAGGTCATCAAATATAATTATCTTCTAACAGTAAGAAGACAACTGCAAGAGATTAGAGCAAGGTGGAAGGCAGAAATTATCTCCCTGTCTGACCTCTCTGCCAGGGCTGTTATAAAGGGTGGTAACCCATAAGACCTGTTACACTGTGTATGCTTGATGGACCCTTGATACAATTCACCCATAAAGTAACAAGTTTGTTGAGGGTGTGAAGATCAAGGCTACAGGTGAATCAAAACTTGAAGATAGCCCTCTCTACCATGTGACAAGTGCATGTATGTTGCTCTTCAGAGATGTAATAGTCCTGCACTGGACTGTAACAGTTGGTGTCACAAGGATATTGGCTATGCCTTACAAAATTGACAATGGAATCTACAGAAAAGGCATCTAAATTTTAACATTAACCATTTAACTGATTTTGACAAGGTCAAATGAAGCAACTGTCAGTAAAAAATGAATCTTGATTTTATTTCAGTCTTTTATTTTGAGTAGTAACAATGTAAGTTGTTACTTACAGATCTGTATCAAGCATTAGATGTACAAATACACAGTCAGATGTATTCCTAGAGGAACCATGAAAACGGAATTCTTATGAATGAGTTGTTTAGTATAGGTTACACTTAAAATATCACATATACATGTTCACTGTAAACTCCATTTAACGGGTTCATTGAATTTCAAAGAAGAGTGTTGTACCCTTGATAATTTATGTGAACCTTACTTAACAACTGATAAATGTACTATGAATGTGGTACAGAAGTAAAGCTCTGTTATGTAAAATCTCAAGTGCTTCTAATAAACTTGATTCTGTACATGTATGTATTGTGATACACCTAATTCATACACCTCTTGGCAGGAGGTCTTGCATCTGCATTTACCAGATAAGTGACAAGTACCTTAATTTACAGGTAAATAAGATTTTAAAACTGTAGAGGTTATCATTATTATATAATATACAGTTTTTCTTTTATTCAGATTTTGATCATGGTTTCCAAGTAATAACTTGAACAGCAATCTGTGCAGCCTTCCTCACAGCTGGGCTGTCATGATCACGGATAAGTTTTGACACCTGCGGCAGAAGACGACAGGGAATTATTCAAAATGGTGCACATGTTCAGTAAACTTGTCTCCCACATTTGCAAGCATTGATGTTATATGGCCTTTTACAGAGGTTGCAGGTTTAAAAGTAGCTACATGTAGACTACAGGAAGTTATACAATGAAGAATGCAGAAATTATACATACCTCATTTACTGAAGCTAGTAACGTTGTTCTGCCTAATGGCGCTTCTGCAAGCGTTGTAATTGCCTAAACAATTAAAAGTACCGGCAAGCATGAGTGAAAAATGCTGCACAGAATCAAACTTGATTGTTACTTACCAACTGAAAATAAAGCTAAATGTTAAAACTGCTTCTGATGCACCTAACAACTCCCCCAGATTATTAAGGAGTTTGCCATGTGCACACAGAATCTCTCAGTCTGTCTCAATTATTTCCCATACATGTAGATGTTGGCTTGAATTTTGAGCACCTTCAGGAGTAATTTCTGTCACTGGAACAAAATGTAGCTGGCTGGTCATTCTTATGCATTGAGAAGAGGTACAAGTATTATATTTGGACATTAGCATGTACCTTCATGGAAAGTAACATCCCTGATAAGGTGACTGCAAAAACTGATTTATAAGAGGTTGCTGAGATTTCATTTTTAATATCCAATTGATTTTAGACCTCCAAAAACAAACATTGAGAAGTTTGGTTCCCTTCATGGTTACCATGGAAACTAAACATTGATAAGTTTACCACGGAACAAAATATCTAAGTATTGACAGCTATTGTCTGTTATTTGTAGACAACTGAATGAAGTTGGATGATAACTTACTTTTAGTGCGTTTAATCTAACTTCACTCTCTGGATCATCCAGCAACTTCACAAGGTTTGGAATTGCATTTGCCTCAATTGCAGAATTCTTCCCTTTAGTTGTTATTGTGATCCTAGGAAAGACAATGCAAAAATATGTCTTTCTTCAATGTACACATTGGATACAAACTTAACAAGTTTTGGCTATTTCCTCACTCTGATATAATAAGCAAGCCATTAAGCCATAAAAAATGCTGCAGTAATAAATAACATAATTGTTTCTCCTTAGTTAAAGTGATAAGGTACCCATACCTGGTAGTCCAATCATCAAATTGTACATTTATTTACTGATAATTTGTTCACAAACCTGCAGAAATATCATAATTTATTAATTAAACTTCCTCTAATTGTTTAAGACAAGATAAGTCAGAATTAAAACATACGTCATAATGGCTCCCGCAGCCTGTGCCCTGACATCAGTATTATCATCAGCAAGAAGGGAAACCAGTTCAGGAATTGCGCCTACATCAACTGCTTTATCCTTACCATCCAATGGAAAACTACAAAAAAAAATGTAAAACTGTAACTAGACATGTTTCTGTCAGGGGGTGTCCTGGAGTTTATTTTATGTTCATGAAGCCTTCACCTTGGTAATAAATGATTGTTGCGGCCTGGAGAATGGCAGCATGTAAGACTGCTTCAAATGCTAAACTATATTTTATACATTAATAATTTAACTTAATTTATATGCCTAATTTTCTATAAAATACTCAAAGACATACTTTTTCAATCTCTGTTAAAATTGATTCAATTTCAAGTTAAAAGTGGACTGCTTCCAATCTGTTTTAATTTCTTTCACAAATGAAGAAAAGTGACAGGGTGAGAGTTTTGATTACGACAAGAAGAGATTGGAACCAGACAAGGGTGAGGCCTGCAAGTCCATTTCACACTTAATGCGTTTGTATTCACAGGAATAAACTTGTGTCTGATGCTAAGAGAAAGGACTGCAAGCAGGCTAAAATTTACATTTGCTGCTAATAAGCAAATTAGTTATAAAAATTAACAAACAAGAGCATTTAGCACATCATGCATGTACAGTACATGTAATGGAAAAGCCTGAATTTACACTGTACACTCCTTTTGTTGTTCAAACACTGCTCACTAACTTACTATAACCATTTACCTCAAATCCATGACATCCCTTGCAGCTTTTCCTCTGATGGTTGCTGTTTTGTGTACAAGTAATTTCGTGAAGCTTTCCATAGCTCCACTTTCTAATGCTGACTGGGTTTCTATCGTCATACAGTAATGAAGGGTGTCTAAGATGAGTTCCTAGGATGTAAAGCAAGACAGTGCCATCGTTAAAACACACTTGTTTAGGACTTACAGTGTAAATTGTTTAGGAAATTTTACTAAAATTATTAATCTACAAATGTCTCAGAGAGTTTATTTGACATACCGTATTAAGGTGGCTCAAAACAGTTTTCTTTTTTTTTTTAGACTTGTAGAACTAGGTGCGATTTTTCAGGCTTGGAAATGTACTGTTCTGAATGGCTGTGCTATTTTTTTTAAGGTAACTCTCCACCATACCTTTCATCATATTTAAGTTATAAATCGAGGTTGAACTGTCCTGTTGCATAGCAACAAACTTGACTGCAATAACGCACACAGTTTACTAAACTTGGCGGATACAAAGATTTAAGAAGTAGGCCTTGTGCCACCATGTTTGTTTTGATTTTTGTAAACTTTAAATCTTGCGTGCTATCTCCCGACCCCTCGGTTGATCACATGATGCCTTGCGCTGAAGTGTACACTAGAACCCAGGCATCTCACGGAAATATTACTGTTTTGAACCACCTTAATTAAGCATATTCTAGTGCAAAATTATGACTTCAAGCAGAGCCACATGAGAATTTTCAACCACACACAGCACAATATAAAAAAAATCTGAGTTGGTGATCTCATTGTTTGAGCAGTGTGATTGTTAACCACTGGAACAGACAAAATTAGTGATTGATGCCAACTTACCGGTAGTTTAAATTTCATTGGCTTCAACAGCACTGTTCAAATTTACTACTTCAATGCAAGACAGATTCCTAAGCCACCTACTTCTGTGTAACTGGCAGTGTACTACATGTGGTCATGCACAGACACATGTACAAACCTTGATTTCATCTTCTTCTTTAAGAAGTTTTCCAACCAATACAGGAACAAGTTTAGCATCAACGACTCCTTCAGTGCCTGGACTCATGTGTACACACATTTCTATTGCTCGGTGGGCATTCCTTCTCGCTTGATAAACGTTGTCAACAAACTGAGGGCGAAAGTTAAAATTCCTTTATAGTCACTGCTTCTTTGATATCATCCTTAACACACAATCGGTAGACATCAGGTAAACAACACACGCAAAATTATTTGGTCATACATAATACGCACATGCTGTAAATATTGTCCTTACCAGTTCTGATAATGGTACAATCATTTTGTGATCAACAAATGCATCTCGTCCAACTGCATGGCCTGCAGATGTGATTGGTGTTAAAAAATTAATAACTGTCAAAACAAATGATGCTACATATATATTTATTTCCAATCTTTTCCCTTTTTGAGTTTCTCCATCAGCAAAACTGGATTATACAATTTAATGTTGCTACTCTAAATATATGTTGTAGGTAATTTTTTTCTTCAGGTAAATTTGATTTTTACCTAGGTAATATTTTTTTAACTAGGTAATTTTAAAACAAATTTTTTTACCTGGATATTTGGACCGAGGTGAGTCTGGGACCCAAAAAAGGCAATAATTAGGAGAAAAAAAAGAAATTTTTTCAACTTGAGCTGTGTAGTCTAGTGGAGATCGAGATGGACATGTAATCTGAAGGTCTTGGGTTCAACACACGGTAGGTACTTGTAATTTCCTTCTTCCTTTGAAATTAATAATTAGATAGGAAAATAAGAAGAGGTAGGCGTAGAATAGGGAGATAGTGAAAGAGAAGAAGAAGTAGGTGGGAGCAGGGAGAGATGAAGAGAAGAGTAGGAAATGAGATTTTTCTCCTCCTTTTTTTATTTTTCTTTTCTTTTTAGAGCCCCCTAAAAATACCAGGCCCCTATTTTTAACCACACCCCATAAATTAAAACCCTTTTTAGTTAGTTGACTGAAACAGAGCAAGAGAAAAATTACCTGGTTAAAAAAAAAAATACCTAGTTAAATAATAAATTTACCTAGTTAAAAAAAAATTACCTACTGAACATTTTTAACTGCAACATATACAAATTATGACAAACTTGTGCTTTCATGTACAAATTTGTACGTTTTTTCTAGACTGGTAAATCTGAAACTTGAATACAATACCTGCAACTATACCAAGCACTTCGGTGGCCTTGTGTCTCACAGTAGCATCAGGGTCTTTTAGCAGAGACTTTAAACTTGCACCAATCCCTGGAAACAAAAAAATTCACAAGCCATTGGTTTTTGGTAGGACATGGCTCACTCTGTGGAGTACATGTAACTGAGGAAAATGGCTTTCTTAGTCTAGAGCTGCATGTGATTCAAACACTTGCAAATGGCACCTTCATGTAGCAAAGTGTTTATATGCATGAACTGAAAGTAATTATTGTAGTAACACACCTATAATAATTATTAATAACAATGATTAACCATTTCATGAAGTTAAAGTGCCTTTTAAATCAATCACTTCACATATGGCTATAATACCGAAACTGGCAATGCTGGAACATAATACAATCCCCAGAGCACCCTTAAGAAAAGTTAACCTGTTATAACCAACTTTAACCATGCCAAAGAAAATACAGCCCATCAGAATACAGGAAAGCAGTTGTTTATTTGCCTGTTTTACATCCAACCTTCCCATCATGCTCGGTGCAATGTCGCAATGATTGTGTTGACCACTATATTTTCTATGACATTGTGTAAAATAGTTATGCAACACTCTCTCGTGGTATACCAGGGAATATTCCACTTGTCACTCATATTTCCTTGGTATACACACTCGCGTTAAGGCACAGTTCACACATCGCATTTCTACCATGTCAAATTCAATTCAATTAAGTGCGACAGAAACGCAACCGTCGATTCATACGTTGCACTTGTGTCGCATCAAATTCAGAATTTGTACTGTCGGGTATGTCAGCCAGCGGAAAATGTTTTAAACATAGGGTATTCAATATGGCAGACAAAAATACTGAGCGATGAAGGACTTTAATTTTGCGAAAAATTGACCGCCAATGGAACAAGAAGAAGGCTGACAATGGAGCAGTATGTGTTGCAATATTTTCAGGTTGCATTGGGTTGATAATGGCCAAGTTTCTTCTTTTTCTTTAGCAGGAAAACATTTACGCATGCTCAATACATTAACATAATGTATGCATTAGATTCAACACAGCAGAAATTCAAAGTCTGAATCGGTGTCGCATTTCTGTCGGATAATGCGACAAGACCAGTCGAACATGCAGCAGAAATGCGGCAGCTGATTCAGACGTCGAATTTCTGTCGAATTTAATTCGTTGAATTGAATTCCACACAGCAGAAATGCGCCGTATGAACCGGGCTTATGGCTCATGTGTATACCAAGAACATACCAGTGACTTGTGGGATATTCCATGGTAAACCACTCAAAAGCGTCACTTGACTAGTAAGTACACGTTTAAAAGTAATAACCATTTCTCTAATCCTAACCTACATGTAATCAGATTTTGGGTGTTCCAGTTTACATGTTTTAGCAATCAACATTTCAGTACATGCATACCAAACACTCGGTAAGGTTAGCTTCTGAGGACTATGAATAGTCATTCACAGTAATTGAGGATGTTCGCAACAACAACTGGACTGCCAACAATTGAACATGAATGGATGTACCTTTTTCTACACACCATACATTAACTTACCAACTCTGAGTCCTTCAGATATGTGTTCAGGATTGTGCATCACATCACAAAGTGACATCAGCGCTCTTTGGCGTGTTAAAAGGTCTGGACTGTTTAATTCACGGTTCTGTGTGGATCAAGCAAAAATGTATGCTATCTTTCAGAAAGACATTAAATATTAGTAAATTTGTCATGACCAGCATTTACGGCCCATTACTGGCTCTATACATTAGAATACAGCCCCAATGGCTGGTGTGGTCACTATGTGCATGAATGTGCAATGTTTTATTCACTGAGTTCAATTTACTGCATGGTTCAAGCTTTGGAACTCTGCAAAACCTTTGCAATCTGCAGTATCTGACTCCCTGCACAATCTTCATCTGATCATATATGCCATGATTCTACTGTCAAGTACAGTTATATCTCTGTATACAACAATAATAAGCTTACATGTGCATTTGTACTTGGGCCATTTAAGCGCTAATCATTAAATATAGCGAGAAGTTTAAAGACTCTTAAGCAACTTCAAAAAGGGAGCTATCCTAATGAAAAGTTTTGATGAAGCAATTAGGAGCTGTGCCATCTGACAGTCCTCAACAGATAAACACAAACGTGGTACTCATTTTACAAACATATTACAAACAAACAACTTTGAAAAAACTCAATTGGTTTCATTTAAACTTTCAGGAGTAAAATAATTCGGCTAAGATAACTGATCATATCTAGCTGAGCTCAACACTTGCAGACATCTAAGACAGCAATTTCTATCACATCTGAACCTATGTCTGAACGAACGAAATCTACAGTCAAGCTCATTCCAAAATAGTCAATACTCACTAGTTTAGGCAGTGCACGATCTCCATAGGCAATTCGTGATTTTGTTGGATCTATGTTTGGAGGTAACTTCATGGATATAACAGTGTGAGCCATTTTGTCGCAGAGAACTCTCAGAGAACTTCTGTGGAGGATTTGTTCCAAAACAAAAAATGGCGGTCCCTTGTTGCTACGTGACCATCGTAGTCCCAGTCCTTCGCAGTCCTAAAATGATCTCCCCAGTTCGCACTGGCGAGGAAATCCCAGTCAGACCACCTTCTAGAGGAGGTGGCAAAGAAAGCCAAAAACGGTGGAAATAGCCACAAATTGCAACGAAAACTTCAATAATAAGTTTTCGACGCCTTGATGGATAAGGGCACTCTCAAGAAAAGTTTTAGCGCAGTCAAGTGAAACAAGACCCCTGGGGAGTACTCTGAGAATTGTTGGGTGGAGGTGTGCGGCCCACTTCCCCAAACCCTTACCCTATTTACGACCAAAATCTGCGAATTTTGCTACCCTATTTATGAGCTGGCCAAAAATTCGATACTCTATTTATGACCGTTGCGCACGGCTGGCACAGTTGTCCTAAACGTAGGTTATAAGGGGCTTTTGTTGACGGTCTTATTAATAACGATGAAAAAGTAGCTTTTCCTAAGAAACATACCCAATGCAAGACTAGAGTGCTAAAACCATACCCTATTTAAGACTAAAATGGCCAAAATCGATGCCCTATTTATGACCAAAGCGGCTGAAAAATCCTAAACTTTGGGGCCCGACATACCTATAAAGCTCGATATAAGGGAGTACCCGCCCCCCCCTCCGGGGACAAGACCCGTTCACATACAAGAGATTTTAAGTTTTAAAGCAAAAAACTATACTTAATGAGTGAAAGTTGACTCAGCAAAGTTTAAAGTGATCGAATGACCGAAAAACAAATTTAAAAAAAGGTATAACTGTGCATTTGAATATCTGACAAGGATGATTAATAATCACAGGGTGACTCAGCGAAGAGGGACAACTTTTTTTTCTCATAAAAAGGCTAACGATCGATTAAGTTGCCCCTGGGTAGGGGATATAAATGGGACCTGTTAAACACTGTGCTTTTTTTCACATGATGTGATGAGCAAACACTTCATAACAAGATGTCGAGCTTGTGTAATAGAACGTGTCTTCACTTCACTTCACAAGACAATAAAGACCGAAGTATCCACACATATACAAATTTGATTATAGCAAATGGCCGGGATTTTTATTTTATTTCCTACTGAAGTATGGCATAACAGTTGCATTACACCGTTACAGTTACGGTAAAATGTCCCTAACCAAAAAATGTAATACATTCCTACAAAACCATCTACATGTACTTCTATTATAATATTTAAATTTATTCGCTCAACATAGCAAACTAATTTACACCTTTTAAAGGCCATTTTACGTTAGGACAAGCAATAGAACCTATTCATAGATGGCTGCTAATTTAAATTTCTTTTGTAAGCATTTAAATGAGCCAATGGCCAACTAACCTCGTTTGAGTGTAAAAATTCTTTTGAATTATCAACTCAAAAACGAGGTTAGTTGGGCTAATTTTAACACTTACAAAATAATTTTTAATTGGCAGCCATTTATGAGCAGGGTCTATTGGAATCCACTAGCAAAATTTCTGAAATATTTACAGTATACAAGCTATAAGGTATTGGGCATGCACAGGAAAGGAAAGCCCGGGTACCAGACTATGTAACTGATGGCTTTTTTCCAGCTGCATTTGTCGTGGACCCATTTTCCGGTAAAATTTAAAATTTCTTATACGCGACTACAATGACGGGAACCATATTATAAAATGAGGCGACTTTTAAGGAATCCAAATAAGGGAGATAAAGTCGACCTAGACCCCTTTTATGACAAATAGTTACGCAATAGCCAATAGTAAATGATCAGTTAACTTTAATACTCACGGCCTAGCGTGAGGCAGGATTTCATCGTGAATTCTTTTGGTTTATAGCTATTCAGCTATTTACATCATCGTACACAAGGAGTTGAATTTGGCAAGCTGCAAGCAGAATTTGCTGTGTGAACCACGGACCTCTGGAATTCAACTCTATTTGTTAAGATTGCCCCCTCAAAGTCCGTTCACACAGGCTGTTTTTGGTCCGATTGGTACAATCCCCGCGCGTCCTCCCGGGAAGAACTTCAAAGGGAGGACGTGCGCTCCTTTCCTGAACGGCGACTGACAATCAAGCTTATGGGCGCGACAAAAATTGCGCCACAAAGTTCCTGATTGAAATTAGTAATACAGCAAAAAATATTCTAACCTAGAGTGATCAGCCACATGTTATATACGTAAGATCACAGCAGATCTGTTTCATGACTGAAATAGCCGACAGTCTGACGGAAAACAAGTTATAACAGCGATGTGATATAAGCAGCGAAGACTATAAATTCGGTTTTCTACGTTTCACTGAGGTAAAGGTAACAACCACTGCACCACAGGAAATCCAGGGTCTGAATCGAGGAGAATAGAGACAGAAGTCTCATTTTTACGCAGCATAACAAGGCATGTTGTCTTCGGTCTAGTTCTTGCCTGCAACCGCAATGGATTCGCTTTCTTCTTGAGTAGAATCTTTAAGCACAAAACTTGTTTGAGCCATTAAGCCTTCTTCCAAACCTTTTAAAAAAAGTGAAGAAATAGGTGTAAATAAGTTATCTTTTGCAGTTGGATTATCAGTAGCCCTGTTCTAGTTTAAGCGGTTTAAAAAATTCTTTTACCATGAACTTGGACAAACACGTTTTGTTGGTTGTTTTTATTTATTTATTGTTTGTTTATTTTCTCGTTCGTTTACTTGGCTTCCTGTTTTGTCTTTTGCTTTCAGCCGATTAAGGTAAACCAATTTCAAACTATAATTGATATGAAGAGAAAAAGAATGATATTTCGGGGGAAATTAGTCTGAAACGTGTTAGAAGCTCGCGTTTTGTCCAAGATTGAAACATAGTTCCATTTGTAAGGTCTCACTGTAACGCGTTTCAGATTAATCAATAGACCTACTATTTAAAAAGTCACTGCCTTGCGTTGAAAACATACTTGACTAAAGACCTTTCAAACATACATTAGTTTGCTTTGGGTGAATACCAGTTAAAACAAATTCTAGGAGGCAGCGTGGCCGAGTGGTCTGCGAGTCGGCCTCGCAATCCAGCGGTCAGGGTTCGAGTCCAGCTATAACTGGATTTGTCTCACGGTAGCCTCGAGTTCAAATCCTCGGCAACACTTGTAAATAGCCAACTGGTTTCCATCCGGCCAGTTGGGATTCTTAACAATGTTATGTTCAATTTGAGCTATTTGTTTCAGTTGTTTGCTCGGCCCAACTGGCATTTGTGCTATAAACACTGCCGAGGGAAAATCTTATTTATTTTTTCATTTTTCTAGTTCACTGAAACAAGTACCCCATGAACTGTACCTTTTTTCGTGTAGCGTTTACCCTCTTTATCTTTGGAGCAGCAATCCCACACTGTCCCAGCAATGAAAGCGAGTAAGATGGTTCCTAGAACTGCACCAAAGGGGATCAGGTACTGCGGCAGGTTTTTGAAGTAAACCCATTTGAACTCAAACTTAAGGCCCTCGAGTTGTTTCAAAAGTTTCTGGCACGATTTTGATTCTTTCACTTTGTTGTTTTGTTTTCCTAGCACCCCCGTTCTGTTCTTCCGGGTTTCGCATGCTATCTTTGCTGTCATGCAGTTGAAGAACTTCTGCTGCTTAGTTTCAATTTCAATACACTCGTTATCAACGAATAGAGAAACACCGATCTTGCATAGCGGCAAGAATTGGATCACTTCCCAGGAATCATTGCTAGCTTCTTTGTCATTGCAGTGGAACGCCACCATGGAATCCAGTCCTTTGGCAGTCAAAACCGACACAGATTCTATTGGTTCGGTAATTTCTACAATTAAGACAGATTTCGTTAGTGGCTTCATATCGGAGAGTTAATTCAACAATATCAAACGGATCATTAACAGTACATGCTAGGGCTAGGCTTAAGCCTCTTCTAAAATAGAGGTTAAATAAAGGTTATCTTTTTTTATCTGTTAAATTAAGTCCGAGGAATGCATTAGGCAATTAGATTATGAGCTCGAGATTTCTATCGCGTGATAGTTGACGAGGGCGCAGCCCAAGTCGACTGTCACGCATAGAAATCGAGTATAAATCTACTAGTCGTTCAAAACTTAATCTAAATCCTCTTCACAGACACCTCGAAAACGCAAAGAAGCGGCCGTCATTCATTAGTAGATTTTATAAAGGAATAAAACGTTTTGGGGTTAGTGGCACTTTAACAAGCGCACACTGCTACTCCACTCATTATCTATCGCAGAAAAGATAGTGAGTAGCGTAGAAAGGCATTCGTGATAGAACGCTGGTGGATTTATACTAAACAGATATGGACAAGGGTTCCTTTGAATCCGCGATCTCCACTTTACCGCGGCGATAATCTACTGGGCTTTGTAGCCAAATATTGACAGATTTGCCACCGTACCGTGTTCTGTGCTTTATTGGTACCGCGATGGAAAGAACTGGTACAATTTTGAAAAATAGTCGCGTGGAACTGAATTTTTTTTAACTCGCGCCAACATTCCAATTCGCGCACTTAAAACTTTTTTTTCCTTTCAAATTTCGTTCGCAAAATGGGTGTAAATCGGCCTTTGTAGTCGCGGTGTCTACTGTACAGCCGTTGATTTTAATCTTAGGTCACTATGTACTCCATAAGATAACTGAATCGTCACAAATATCCCAGGCGAAAACTACCAGCTAAAAGATTTGATATTGTGTGTTCGCATAATGAACTATGAGAGTCAGGAAACAGGTGCTCTTTTCGTTTACACCTGCTCGGCGCGAAAACTGGTGCCGTCAACACAAGGGCAGAATATTTATATTGATTTTTTTCTTCTATGTAACGTGTACAATCGCTAGCTCTTTGCCGATTTTTTCTTGAAGGAAGTGAGCTAGCAGCAGAGATCGGTCGTGCGGTAAGGTTAGTATTACGTGAGTCATAACAAGAGAGTTAGTAAGCAACGAATCAGCAATACCTTCGATGATAGCAGACGTCATCTCGTAATCAACATAATCAGAGTCATAGAGGCCAGGTGGGACTCCAATCTAAATAAAAGAGATTCAATATATATAATAACAAAAATTTGCACCATAATATTTGAAAAAAGTCATGGTATTTGCAATGACATTCACGACGTTGTCACGAGGTGTGTCACATCTTCTTCTAGCGATCAAGGAGGCGTGTTTTTTACAAAAAAAAAAAAATAGGCCAATTTTTGTGGAATTGAATTGTGTTGACGGCCTTTAAGATAAATTCGTTTTTTAGTATAACTTCGTACTTTTTGTTATTTCTTACTGCCTTTTTTATTTCTTAGAACTGTAAAACCATTCTGAGAAATGTTTCATCGGTTTTTTTAATGCACCATCATCCGAGTGGTCTTGGATCACTGATCCTGGTCATTCCAAAGGGATGCACCCTGTTCCGGTTACGGGTTAAGTCACGACTGCCCCTTACACTGCATATCATCATCATTGTCATCATTTATTTGCCACGTAAATAACAACAAACAATAGTGACAATACTGAAAAAGCGGCGGGGAGACCTCCAAAAGAAACCACTAGGCTTACAACGGAGGCCACCTCAGAAGTTACCAATTTACCATTTGTTAATTAAAAATAGGATCAATTTTTTCGTAAACCTGGAGAGGCTTGTTAAACTAGATATTAATACTGGTAGAGAATTCCATCTATCGCCATTACACAGCGTTAACGAGCATTCAGAAAACACCTTGAACTAAGTGCTGTTCGTTATAAGGTGTACGCTGTATGTCTCGAGTGTTGTTTGTTTTTCTTTAGTGATCCTTCTCAGTTGAAAGCTCATTCAGTTGAATGATACTTTTACTCATTGGCGTATATAGAACCGAATGACCATTTTAAGCGAAATCAATTAATTTAATGGCCTAGACATCCATTTTTATTCCTGGAATCGCGAAAGCACCCGCAAAAAGCGAGAATAATCATATCATAAGTAAACGATAAAGATTAGTTCTGCCAGAAATAAGTACGACATGTTTAGTTAGGTTCAGTGTAAGAAGATGGACAGACTAAGCTTCTCAGTCTTTGAGGAATGCAGGTCAAACTCAAAAACAGTGCAAGTATGTAACATTGAGACGTGGCATCGTCAGTTAGGAAAGGTGTTTGTCAAAAATCTTTATTGTGTTAAAAAGTACTTCGAGTAAAACACTCTTGTGTACAACTGCTCACGCAAGGTTCTGAAAAAGGTTTTATACATTACGATCAGGTATACTTTACACAATAAAGCTTGGTTTGGTTTTACTGGGTTAACACGAAAAATCATGAATTAAAGTTGACAAAAACAATGCTTGATCTTTTAGGCACACAGAAAATGGTGTAATAAATATCTGCAATGATTCCGACACAGAAAAATTTCAACACGTACAAAGCCGTTTCAACACCGGTTTCAAGACTGGTTTACGAGTAGCTTTTAATTAGTTGTAAGTTAACTGACCCAAGTCAAATATAAATCATTTATGCTAATTGCAACTGGCAGTGTTGGAGTCTAGAGTCTCGCTCTAATCAAAGAATACAAGAGGCTAATACAGACATTTAATTTAAAAAGGCGCCAACGTAATGTCACTCTGAATTAGCTAAAAAACATCCCGTTCTTTCGTCGCTGGAATATAGTTTTCATTTTTTGAATTTTATCGATCCATACAGCCACAAGTAAAGTGTTTTCTATACGTATTTCTGACCTGTTCTCCTTAACTTACCGGAGTATATATAATATATACCTTTGGTTTCCTTGGATATGGCTTTGTAGCTAATCAGAGCGAGTGTAGAATTCAGTGTTTATACCTTGGAAGAAGTTAATTTTTAATAAGAGGTAAAACCTTTCCTTTGAGTTTATTATAATGTTAATTTGGAATAATTCAATTTCCTTTTAGACCCAACCTTTTAATTATAAAGTTCAAAACGCGTCCTCTGAAATCGAGGAAGTCTTTCCTGTATTATATGAGACGCCATTCGCCCTCTAAATTTTTCCTTGATGTAAATATTCGTCGCGTGTTTTTGACCCTTTGGTCCGGTGAGTCAAAAGTGTCTGTTAACTTCTTTTTGTCATTGCAACGCGCTTTATCAAACATCAGACCCCGTTTTTGCGGTAAAAAAGGCAAAAAAAGGGAGCGAATTCTATCTCAGAAACCAAGAGAAGGAATTTGTATTCGGTACATTGAGGTCCTATTTTCTGATTGATGTAATCTGAGAAAAGACATATAATTTTCTCTTGTTACAAATTAAACAGTTCCTTTTTCAACTTCAGCCTGGACTGACATCATGTGAACGTTTGAATGTGTTTTATCTTGAGAACATTTTCAAAATTCATCAAAATTTATGACTGTCTCGAATGCCTCTCTTTCCCGCTGAGAGAATAGATCTGAAATTGGGCCTGAAAAACTCATTATTGATGTTGATGTTCTACAGACACCCGTGTAGTGCTCTGATTGGGTGTCACTTGCGCGGGAAACTTAAAAGCAATTCAATCTAACCAATCAAAGCGCGAGAAGAAGGACGCCGGTTTGCTGAGAGTACCAAGAAAAATAATCCAGTTACCGTTTTACCAAACAAATGGTCGTCACTCTTGAGTTCCTGAGCAGTTAGACGAGAGGACACTTGAGCTGTGAACATGGACAGCAGAATAATTCCAGTGATCATCCACAATGTGGCAAACAGACGAGCAAACAAAGATTTTGGAGCCTTGTCACCATACCTGCGCAGAAAAACATACATACATACCTTAACTTATTATATGGCTGGCTCCTTTAGCGGGCAAGATGAACCAAATCCTACGCTGTAATTGGCCGAGCTCTCCGAGTGGGCAAGATGGCGCTATCTTGCCCACTCTGGACTATCCGCTGTGTCCCGCAAGAAATATTTTCTATACATATGTGGTTTACGCAGCTAGGTGCATGCAATTGGCAAAACATAAGAGGTGCTGTGTTCCTGCTACTAATTAAGAAATGGAACGGGATCTGCACTGATTAGGAACGTCCTATTCAGGATCACTCAAGGCAGTTTGCAAAATGTTTGTTATATTGTGAAATGTTTATGTCTCCGCACTGCTGCTAAGGAAGAAAAGGACAAACTAACCATTAACAAAACTTTATTAAAGAACTACTGCAAGACAACGATGTCTATTAAGAAATGTCGTCTCAGCGTTTTTCAAAGCCGCGCAGTAATTTTCACCACAGTATTAAACTTAACTGATATTACTAGCTATCAACGTCTCATTCCTGACTGAATCAGTTACATTTCCTTTTTTAGTCTTGAGTATTTGGTATTGCATTCCTGCTTCACTTATTTTTCTTTGCATGGAAGTATTGATGTTCATATTGGCTTTTTGTGAATAAAGGCGAATGGATGATACAGGGAACATTTTTTTTATGTCAATAGGAACAAGATAAAAGAACAGAGCAGTAAGAGTGATTGATATTCCTCGTTGAGAATAAGGAGGAACGCAAAATCTTGACATGTGAAACGTCTTAATAATGCAGCCTGGCCGAGTGGTTAGCTAGGCGCTAGACTTGAATTCCGGAGGTCGTGGGTCCGATTCCCGCTCTGACCGCTAAGCTGGAGTTGTTTCTCGGTAGACCCTAGTTCAACTCCTCGGTCATACTTGTAAACAGTCAACTAGTCTGCTTCCCGCCAGCTGGAATTTTTAAACCTATAATACATTTAGTAGATAATTTGTTTCTTTCAGTTAAAATGGCATGCCTATGAACTAGCTAGGTGTAGCTCAGCGCATTGACCAATATAAACTACAACATTTGAACATTTTTTTTTTTTTGGACACAGAGAAACCTGTTACCGTAATGTATTTGTGATATCTTTTCCTGATAGATGAGAAATCGCTAAGAATTGAACTGATAACTAACATGGAGTCTAACATCACAGCAACCCATCCAGACCGCCTCAGAAAGTACGCTTGCGAGAGACTGGGTTCAGTTGGTAATGAAAGAGGGCTTACCCTACTGTTGTCATAGTAACGATTGCCCACCACATGCCGTCAAAAATGCCTCTCCAAAAACGTCTTGGAAACTGCTCTGAATTTGAACGGTGGTCCTAAAGAAAATCAAACATAAAGTTATTAGTATTCTACAAAGTCACGCAATTTTTTTTAGCAGATATCATTTTACAATGTCATTTTGTGATGCAAATTATTATTTCAACTTCACGGACTAAGTCTTGCTGTATAATATCACATAACCGGTTAATAATTCATCGCGTTTGCTCCGTAATCTACTGTTTGGTCTAAAATGGCACTCAAGTTACTTTTGCTCTCGCTCTTTGTTGCGCCCAGCATCAAAGAACAACATAACGGCATAACGTGCAGGTGTACTGTGCATTCGTTAAGATCAGAAAACTTGACAAATAAATTAAAATACGGCTGCATCTATACTCAGTTTTATAATTCGTTTCTCATTTTTCTTTTGCATAATTGTCTGATTTCTACTTACTAAGAACCACAAGATCATTCCTGAAAGCGCAGCACAAGTGAAACACAAGACCAACAGAGGCCACAACTCAAGAATAGACAAATAAGCAACGTTCACGAGGTCATGGCCGCTCTTTTCTCTCACAAGCACAGGATGGACTGTTTCAAGAGTTAAAAATTCAGCCTCTAGATCAATGTCTTTAGTCTGGAAGACCGGAAATTTGATTTCTACGCTTTCCACAGTGACATTTCGCTTGATGAGCTCTTTGATGCATTGTTTAGAAGCATTTTCCAAAGTATTATTCCATGCCCTTAATCGTTGGGCTAAATTCTTCGAGAAGAAGGCAGAATTTTCTTCATAGGAAGAATAATCTAACTTAACGATGGAGCCATCCACGTTTGACAATCCTTTTGCCGTCGGTGGTCCAGTAGTTGATGAACTAGCGTTGTTCTGCACTTCAGTAGAAGATGTAGGAGATATATTAGTGAAAATGGGTAAAACAGAAGAATAATCTAACTTGTCCTTTGGTCCACGAGTAACGATGGAGTCATCCGCGCTTAGCAAACCTGATGCCGGCGGCTGTACAGTGCTTGCTGAACCAGCGTCGTACTGCACTTGAATTGAAGTAATAGGGGATACATTAATGGTGCTGGATAAAACGGTGGTATTTATCCCTTGATAAAAGCTTGTAGTATTGTTGTCCCCAGAAGCGACAAGGAAGAAGTGAAAAGACAAAATAAACAACCTTTCCAACACGATCATTTTTGGTGGGTGCCTCCGTCTTTTTCTGCACGTAAGGTTTTGCTCTCAGAAAATTTGACGCTTTTTAGATAAAATTCCTTGCCTTACTCATTCCAGCTCACAGAGTCTCTGGGAGTGCCTTGAAAGTAATTTTTGTTCGCTAATTTGCCTTTTCGTAATTTCGTGAATAATTAATAACCAGCAAAAATGGAAATGAAAAAAAGCTGACACGGTAGGTGATACTGGTTTAGCGTGAGTTTGAAATGAGCCCATCAAAGACAAATCGTGCGTGCATGCAATTATTTTGCTGCCACTGCCATGAATTGTTAGCGGTCGGTGCCGGACACCGCAAGATTTTCCTATTTTACATTTCTATACATTTCGTGACGCACTACCCACAGATCGCAACAAATTATTATTCAGGTGGTAGACGAATAATCTTTTTAAGGACTTAGAAACAGTCATAACACACTATAAAAGTCATTTCTTTTCTTCTTCAGTTATGACGACTGTAGCCACTATTACGAAAATAACTTTGTCAGTGTCATGGTTCATTATCAAGTTTTCGAACTGTAAAGAAACAAATTGCTGAACTGATGCATTTGAAAAAGTCTTTTTATCAGAGCATGACTGATCTAGCGTCATGCCCTGAAGGTTTGCAACACATATCAAATGGAGTTCTTTCTTTCATTAATTTCATGCCTAAAAATAGTTGTTTGCAAAACTGAATGCATATATAACAAGATACCAAATTCAAAAAGTCTAACAATTATGAGGTTAGTGAGAAAAATTTGAAATTGTAAAATTCAGCTCAAAAAATGAGAATGCTGGTTTAAATATTTTCTAGAAACTCTGAGCTGTAGTATAATCAATGAAAAGGGACCAAAACAACAGCAAATAAAATGTTACAATTGTGGACAGTTCAAGTTTAAAATTTTATCTCTTATTTTGACACGTGCAAAAATAACAATTTTCCAAAATATTCAGTGAAAGATAATCAACTTAAGTACATGACATGAGTTCGTGTATAAAACTAATCATGTAAACTTGAGATGTTACACATATCGATCACTAGGGACAAAGGTAGACAATTTGCACGGGCATTTGAATGAAAGACATGGTGAACTTTTGCAAAAGACATTACTGACAGTTTTATTGTAAACATCTTTGCAAAATGGGTTCTAAACAGTGTGACACTAATTGATTCGTAACAAAGGTGTGGAAAAGTTGACAGTCGAAATTAATTCACTCCACTTTACTCAGGCAGAAGGTAAGTCGAGCAAACCTTTGTTATAATCTTATAGCAACATTGTTAAGGTACTCGAGAACTTATCATGGTTAGGTTTAAACAAGCATGTCTACATAAGCCTGCGAAAACTGCAATTTTACTTTTTCAATATTCTCCGATCGAAATCGAAATTGACGGATCTTTTTCACGCCAGGAAATCCGCTCATTGACCCTCATTGGAATTCTTGGTGTAGACTGACAGTCTGTTTTCCCACAGGCGGCCCAAGCTCACAATGCGAGGAGTTTTTTTTTTTTAATCTTTATGCGAACGTTCAGCGCGCGAAACGTGACACGGTTACCGCCGACATCTACTATTACATAACGACCGAGTTTGGTTACGCGAAACGTGACCTTCGCCTTGCAGTATGTGGTGGTGTTGTGTTACAACGGTTTGAATTTATAAAGGTTTGTATGGGGAAAAACGGTAATCGACATTATAGCTGAAATTTCGGTATTTTTGCAATAAAAATGACTCACCTCAATGCCTTGTTGTCTTTTCTATTGTCATCTCGCTTCTCAGCTCGATCCGAAGCTATTTAAGCAAGTTGTCGCTTTTTGGTTTTCCTCTACTAAGAAAGAGTAAAGGCTACACACTCGATTCTGGACTGACCCCCGCAAGAAGCGAAAAAAAAAACACTGAAATCCCGCCAGCCGCCCCAATTCCTCCGCAGAATCATAGTACAGGTTTAAGCGCTCCCTTGCAGTTAAATTCCAAGCCAAATTCATCTCCATAGCGCACGATACAAAGCTCTGAATCGAAGAAAGCTGACCATCCGGAATCAATGATCATGCTGCCGGCACCATTTGTGGACACATTCGAAACCCGAGCGGAATGCCGGGCTAACAAATTGACCCTGACCAGGGGAAGGGAGCGCACAGTTCTCGACAAGCCAGGTACTTTGAAACGCCTTGTACGCGAATTACAAAATGCGATTTAAAAATTTACACAGCAAATATTACTTACCACGTTTTCCATTGAAAATTCGAAGACATCCTTCAAAGCAAAGCTAGTTAAATCTTTCACGGACAATCCAACGATTAGATTGAGATTGCCGGTGCGAACGAAGCACTTTTTTCAAAATTTGTAAACACGTCTAGTCGTTGCTTTGATTGGCTTGTCACAACAATGCTCCGTCGGCGGCCTGGACAAAAATCTTCCCAGAGGACCGTGGAGCAGAGTACCTGGCTTGTCGAGAACTGTGCGCTCTCTTTCCCTGGTCAGGGTCAATTTGGCTGGCGGGATTTCAGTGTTTTTTTTTTTCGCTTCTTGCGGGGGTCAGTCCAGAATCGAGTGTGTAGCCTTTACTTTTTCTTAGTAGAGGAAAACCAAAAAGCGACAACTTGCTTAAATAGCTTCGGATCGAGCTGAGAAGCGAGATGACAATAGAAAAGACAACAAGGCATTGAGGTGAGTCATTTTTATTGCAAAAATACCGAAATTTCAGCTATAATGTCGATTACCGTTTTTCCCCATACAAACCTTTATAAATTCAAACCGTTGTAACACAACACCACCACATACTGCAAGGCGAAGGTCACGTTTCGCGTAACCAAACTCGGTCGTTATGTAATAGTAGATGTCGGCGGTAACTGTGTCACGTTTCGCGCGCTGAACGTTCGCATAAAGATTAAAAAAAAAAAAAAACTCCTCGCATTGTGAGCTTGGGCCGCCTGTGGTTTTCCCCTCGAAATGAAGTGGGAATTATGAGGCGGGACATTTCAAACTATAAGGGACTGGGACGAGACATGGGTGCGGCGCCCCAACCCTTTTCGTCCGTACCGCCCTTATATGCGTTCGTGTTCACGAATAAACACTCGTCTGACCCTAAGAGAAAAGAACGGTTACCAGAAATATTTCCTTAGTGCTGACCGTGGAGGATCGTGGCCTCTGGGGACTGGAATGAATCTAAATCAATCCTCCATGGAAAAAATGATGGCGGCTGTACATTTTACCACAATACCATGCGAACCTTACACAGCCCATAAATTACAAGGAAAGCCATATTTTATACCTATGCCAACGACATTGCGTTTGTTAGGTTTGGAGGTTTTAGAAATTTTAGCTTGTCAGTAGCTACAGCTTCAATTACCTTAAAATCTTTTTCTTAAGGCTTAACATGATGGCCGTATTTTGGCTGCGTATTATGGTTTTAACCCAAATATCTCGTTCACGTTTCAAGCAGTGAAAAATCTCTCTGCTCATCCCACATATCTACGTTTTGGGCTGTTTTGTAAATCTTTTGGTGATTTTTGGGTATATTTGGGAATACAATAGTTTTTCTCAAAGGATTAGTAAAAGTTATGGAAATAGGAAATTTAGTTGAAGATTTGATGTTGTTTTAAAATTAGAATTTAGTGTTAAAATTTAGTAGACGTGCACCAAACAGTTTTGACTGTTTGGTGTTCAACGGTTTTGACCCGGTACCAACGCCTCTCCTTTGTGTCTAACTACTATTGAAGCAAAAGGCTAAGTTAAATTAAAATGTCAAAATAGCAGAACCAACACAAATATATTTGTCGCGAAACTCTGCATAATGGCAGGGTGGAGGATAACTTTCGACATTGGGGAAAGCAGTAAATGCCGAACTGCCCCAAAACTGAACGATAGGCACAAGAGATATTTGACAAGTTTGGAAATTAATGCCCCCAAAGCTCGACTTTCATCACTGCGACCACGTTCCAGCTCAACAATTAGCTTTATTCTTGTAATTGACTTTACCCTTGTAAAACTCTCCCTCCCCTCCCCCCTCCTTCTCCCCCCAGTAAACAACCTATGGCCGTAATTTGCGTCACGGAGCTTGAAGGAAATTCGTCGACAAACGTCTAGCCGTTAAAAGTGTGCGTTTGGTATATCGAACAACTTTTCACGAAGCAAGTCAGTTAACACAGATTGATAAGTTCCAGTTTTAAAATAGTTGTCACCGATATTCCCTAAAATTTCATTTCATTTTTCTGTGTCACGATAATCAAACAAACCCTTGGGTTGTGTGATCGCGGTCGAGAAAAAAATACTTGTTAGTTTATTTGCAATGACTAAAAATTTTTATTATTCAGTAGTAACCGAGGATTTCAGTCTTAATAATAGACTTCTCAATAACATGTCTTCTGCGAAATCCCTGTGCTTTTATCCGTCCCTAATTTCTGTGGCTGTACCTCACGTTTTCTCCTATGGAGTGAACAAGACAACTGCGAATAGAAAAGTCTTCATCAATGGAGAGATTGCCGTGTCCACGGCCCAGGAAACGAAGATCGCGCTAACTGAGTTGACGAAAACACTACAAGCCTTGGAGAAAAGAATCTTATCCTAAGACGAGATTCGTGGAAAACTGGATGCGATAAACGAAACTGCAAAAATGTCATTTCGTCCCTTTATCAAAAACTGGACAGGGATTTGGATGTGTTGAACAAGTCGAATGCAGTGCTCTCCCTGTAGGTTCAAGTCATGTCTCTGAAGTTACAGAAAGCCTCGGAAACACAAGGTCTACATATACAAACCTCATCTCCTCTAGATCTCGTCAAATATGCACATCCACAAAATAAATATAAGTTATTAGTGACTAACTTCTGACATGTTTGTTATTAACAGAAAAACTGAGAGCTATGAGCGAGACCATTCAAACTTTATCCAGATCAGTTGAATCACTGATGGAAATATATATCTAAAACAGGTAGAAAAAAAATTCTGCTTAATTATTTCTTCGTTACCAAATACATGCATGGCGTCTGACTACCCATTGTAATTCATATAACTCACTGACTAAGAAACGTACCAGTATATATTCACACCACTACACGATGTAAAACGCTTTTCCTCTCGATACAATATTTTTATCATTCACTCAAGTTAATAGATAGACATTGAACTAGACTACCTCCAACCTGACGTGCTCTCGCACCGAGGATGGTCTATTAAACAATTAGATTATGAGCTCGAGATTTCTATGGTGTGGAAATCGAGAGCGAATAATCTAATTGTTTTGGTATAAATCTACTAGTCGTTCAAAAATTTATTCAAATCCTCCTCACAGACACTTCGAAAACGCCAAGAAGCGGCCGTCATCTTTTAACAAGCACTCACTGCTACACTACTCACTATCTGTCACAGAACAGATCGTAAGTAGTGTAGCCAATCAGCGAACGGCATTCGTGATAGAACGCTTGTAGGTTTATACTAAATTCTGGTTGTCTCTTTATATTTCTCCGTTGACGTTCTCCTTAAACCTTTTACAGGCCACGTGATCCGTGCGGGTGAAGTCCTGGTACTAGGATAAGACCAAGACTCAGTGGGAGAATCCTTTGATGCCGTTGACAGTGTGATTGGTGAAATGACAGGTGTCAACATCTGAGATCACGTGATAAAAGACCAAGAAATCATGCGCATGTCTAAGTCGTGCCTGACAGGGGAGGGGAACGTGTTCAAGTGCCGTGACTTTAAAGCTCACGTGAAAGACTCAGTAAAGATAATTAAAGCGTCATGTTAGAGTTCTGCCCCTAGGAACATGTCAGCTCGAACACGCATTGCTGTTGGTGAGATATTGCAGCATTGTGGAGAATATATCATTAAAGGAAACTTTGAAAAAGTACCATTAGCACGTTTTTTTTTTCGTTTTCTACAAAATCTCAGTCATCCAGATTAATCGGATGAGTAAGATAAGAACGTGTCGAAGTCGCTAGCATACAATGTACACTAATTGGGTACACCTAACTACAATTACTTATTCATTCATTTAGCAGTTTTCAGGTACTTGTTCTACGATCTCTACTGATTTCTTTTCCAGTTTACATCTTAATCATTTTTTCTCGTCCTTTTTCGCTGTCCTTGTTTTTCTTCTGATATTCTGTGTTCCAGCCATTTTCATATTTTTTATTTTACACTAGTCACAAGTGCTCACAAGCTTATCGCAAGTCACCAAATCCTGAGACAAATGATCAAGAATGTCGTACCCACTAAAATTATAAGCAGATTCCAGTCGCCAAGCCTTTCCGAGAAGATCTTAGCAACTGAGAAGACGATTGGACAACTGAACGAATTCCTCGCAGGAACATCACAAAGACAAGGAAAAGATACGGTTCTCGCCATTCTTAGCAATCCATACCTCTTGCAGCCAAAGCACCATTAGAACCATGACCGTTGGAAATAGCTATTACTCTTCGATAACTACTGATTCTATGCATGGCTTGCATTCAACTCAACTTAGTTTATTTTAAGTGAGGGGGCCGCACCTTTCTTTTCCGGTACCCTTGCCAGGTTTTCCTTATATTATTATAAAAAATCCTTTCATTGGTGTTAGTTCTACTTTTTGTGTGGCAAATAAATAAGCAGTGATTTAATCAAAGTTTACTCTGTTCTGCAGAAACTGTTGATATGTGCATCCTTGCTCTGACAAGACTAACAATTATGTTGACACCGGGAGTAGATCCTTTCATGGTTTCTGGCGCCATCTTGCAGCAAAATGTACGGGAAAAGTGTAAAGTTCGATGTCCAATAAGTTGAGAGTGCTTGACAATCTGAGTATTTAATGAGTTGCAGGGAAAAGAAGGTTTTTTTGGTCACCTGATTTGAAGAACATAGATTTGCTGTATGGCTAAGAATTACACTTGCGATTTTTCAAATTGTGACTCGGTTTCACAGACAAATGAAAATCTTAACTGTGGCCTTTTCAGTAAGGTTTTCCCTCAAATTTGATCAGTATTGTTTTTACGTAGTAGCTGTAGTTTGTAATTCATTCCTTCAGAACTCGAATTTTCCTTGAGTTGTTACACTAATCGGCATTAGGCTCCATTACCAGGCGCCTTTCGGGAAAGGAGCTCGTGCTCCTCCTCGAAGTCTCTTCTCGTGATCGCGTTTTGCTTTGAGAATAATGAATAACCGAAAGTTGCAGGAGACTAGAAAGTTAGCCAAGTTGCAAAGAATTTTTTTTTTCGTGGACCATGAGAGGTGATTTTTCAGGGACAAAACAACAACCCAATTTGTCAGAATTAATCTGGACCATCATGGCCAAGAAGACAAGTAGCCAACAAATAAATATTTTTAAAACAACTTTCCTACTAACGGATATCCTTCCTCGTTTGTACAGAGGATCACAAAGGCACGAACAACCCCAAGAAGAGAGCCCGTCGCGGAATTTAAATCCACCGCCGTTTTACCTTATGTCCAAGGAGTTTCGGAGTCTCTCCGCCGCTGCCTAGAACAACAAGGCATTCGCACCGTCTTTAAGTCCGACACGACACTTCGGTCACACTTAGTGCGACCAAAGGACACCGTCAACCCGGCTAAACAAGATGGTGTTGTCTACAGGATTCCCTGTGAGTGCGGCAAAGTCTACATCGGAGAAACAGGGAGATCTATGCAGGAGAGGATCAAAGAACACGACAGGGATATACGACTCGCCCGTACCCAGACCTCCGCCGTTTCTGAACACACCCACGAGACCGGCCACTATCCTATCTGGAATGAGGTCAAGTTTATTGATCAAGATCCTCACTGGTACACACGTAGGGTCAAGGAAGCTATTCACATAAGACTTCACCCTAATAACATCAACAGGGATAGTGGAATTGAAATTCCTGAAGCATGGATGCCCACGATCAAAAAACACAACAACAGGAGAACGGTACAACAGCGGACCACTGAGGGAACAGCTACTCGTCGGAACAATGGAACAATAGGAGGATCGAAATGCACCAATCACAGTCGACCTTTGTGATATAAATGATATCGTGCAATCAGTCGACCTTATCGCCTGAAGAAGACTAGCAGTAAGCAGTCGAAACGTCGCGATCTACATCTAAAGTGACTATATCGTGTGACAAACGATAATACACTTTATTATTAACTTTCCTACTTGCTGGAAATGTTTACACTTCTCCTTCGCAGAAAATTTCCTTATGGAAATATTCTTAGGGTTGTGGCTCCAGGGCCCCATCTACACCACAATCAACTGGATTAATTTATCTTAAGCTGCAGCTGAATCCATTGTCAAAAGAGACCGGCCAGTTAGGAGAAACAATTAGCAAAGAATTTTGCGAGAAAATATACCCACTTCTTCTTCGGTTGGGGAGAGGAGGAAGAAAATGCCTTACACGAACGGGAAATAAATTGACCGTGTTGAAAACGGAAAGACTGGAATCTAGCCATTTGCGCTTTGTCCAAAATGGCGGCGAACTTTTGGCTTTCTTCTCACTGCAATCAATGGCTCCTTGACCGTGAAGAAATTCAACTTGAAAGACAGCGTGACTACCAATACCTGAAGGAAGAGGACTACAAAAAGATCCACATTTTTTTCATCAACTTCATCCAAGCTTTAGGCGAACATTTGAAGCTGCGACAGCAAGTCATTGCCACAGCTACGCTCTATTACAAAAGATTTTATGCGAGGAATTCTTTGAAGAGTATAGATTCGCTCCTTATGGCTCCGACATGCACTTATTTAGCCCATAAGACAGAGGAGTGCGGTGTGATATCCAACAATCGCTTCACTGCAGCTTGTAATACTGTTGTAAAAAACAAGTTCTCTTTTGCTTTTCCCGGCGAGCAGTTTCCCTACAGAATGTCTCAAGTAAGCCATCATCATTAGAAATATTTTGTATCGTGAATGAGGTTGAGAGAGATGATGATTATCAGCTGCTGAAGGCGGAGGTTTATATTGAAAAACACACTCTATTTCACAGTTTTTATTTGTAAACTTAATCCAACACAATAATCAAGCTTAATTAAGCTTAATGTTATCAGTAATGGTAACAACATTCCCAGTTGTGATTGCTGAAATTACTCTTTTGAGATGATGACTGTGACACACTATTTCATTTTTTACGATAACTGCAGAAATTTGCACATTCTCATTGGCTAATTTTCATTGTCCATAATTTTATCTATTTGATTTTTATTTTATTAGCTTTGCCTTTATGATGCCAAAAACAAAAAAAAACAAAAAAACAAAAAAAACACATTACAATCAATATGTAGAGGTTTGGCAGGGACATCGCAACAGCTAAGTAGCCAATTACTGCGGGCCCAGAAATAAAATATAAGTAAAAAGAAAGAAACATTACATGCAGCACGTTATTGGTACGTCTAGAAATCTTGTGGAGTTGAAATTCAAACAGATGATTTTAAACGTTATAGGATTGTCTGGATTGTAGTTCATTCTGACAGCACGAGAGTAGTAGTCATAAAGAAGAGATTTAACAAATGGTAAATGCCATAGCGTGTACTATTGAGTTATGGATGCACGCGGGAGGTTGCTAAGCATGAAAGAAGCGTAAGAGTCGCATGAGGTGATAGCCGAGTGCGACTCTAGCTTCTTGAGTGCTTAGCAAACCTCCCAAGTGCATCCATAACTCAATAGTGCACGCTATGGCATTTACCATTTGTTTTATGACATAACATTGAGACATAGGAACAACAGAAGTCCTTTTATTGAGCTACCTCACCAAAAAATGTTTGTGTAGTCTTACATGACGAGAGAAAACAAGCGCGTGAAAATTCGTTCATGACAACCGACTGCACACCAGTAAATCAATAAAGTTTCATCTTCAGACAACTGTGAAGACAGTTTCGCATTTCTGGGAGAAGGACGTTGGCCATTACTTTGGAAACAACGTCTGTCAAAAGATTTGCTTTGTAAACATTAGCACACACGTCAGCAGCGTACACCCATGGGCAAATAGTAGACGCTAAATTAACCAATCAGAGCGCGCGCTTTGCTTTAGTTATGTTATAATTGAAACTAGTGAGAGTAGCATTAGCTAAGTCCATTCTGCCTGTGAGTAAGTTCCAGATTCTGGTTATTCTTGAACAATCCTAATTTTTTTCAGGTGTACATCAATTTAAGCCCAAACAAGTTCAGAAGACAAATTCCTTTCAACAATACTGAGTTCTCCTGATGTTTACTCTCCCACTTGAATTGTTCAGTGTTCCATCAAAAGAAATAATGATTATTTTGGTCACCAAAATATATATACCACCTGATGAGAAGTGTTACTGTTTTCACAAGTATTTGGCTTACAAACTAAATGACCTAAATAACTCAGCTCATTTACATCTTCTTCTTGCAGGTTCTGGAATGTGAATTCTTCTTATTAGAGATGATGGACTGTTGTTTGATTGTATACCATCCTTATCGACCTCTCACACAGTATGTTGCCGACCTTGGAATGGAAGATGCCATTCTACCAATTGCTTGGCGTATCTTGAATGACAGTTTGCGAACTGATGTCTCTCTCATCTACCCTCCTTACCAAATTGCATTGGCTGCCATTTACATGGCGTGCGTCATTCAACAGAAAGATTCCAAGCAGTGGTTTGCCGATCTGTCCGTTGATATGGACAAAGTGCTGGAAATCACTCAGGAGATTTTACAGCTGTATGAACTTTGGAAGAGTTACGATGAAAGAACTGAAATATCAGCTATTCTGAGTAGAGCACCAAAACCTAAAATACGACCTACATCGGCCACACCTGGCCAGACTCCGTCACCTGTGCCACCAGAATCTTAAAATTGAAGTTATCCTGTTCTATTTTAAATGCCGGAAATATGCATCACAATGTTTCAAAGCTGAACTTCATAATAATATCATTGCAAGTTTTCAGTATGTTCTACTATAGGCCCTTTGTAGAAGCCTCATTTATGGCACTTCTAAGGGTTTTTAAAACAGCTTTAAAAATCAATAATTCCATGGAAAAAGTTGCTGGATGGATAGCTTTGACATTCCAACACAAAAACCATGACCATTTTAATTATTTTAAGACAAGTCTTTGTGACAGGGTTCTACACAGAACCTATTGTGAGGGTTAAGTTATTTCTTTTTGTTTGAATGGCTGGATTAAAAATGTAACACCCAGCCCTATATACCAGCTACTCTATTTACTGTCTCTGTTTTGTGCCAACCTTACTTCTTTCTTGTAATGATTCCAATGTTGTAATTGTGACTGTTGTATCTTGCACATTTGAAAGCAGTGTAAGACCACGGCTGTCTAGGCAACCTTAGCCATGTATTAGTCAAGACTGGTAACAGATCCAGAAAAATTCAAATGGACTGGGTGTGGGGGGGGGGGGGGGGAGAAGTGGGGAATCAAAATGGGTCCTTTCTTACCTGACAAAGTGGGACCTGGATACATGAAACAAAGGTGGGAAAGAGAATTGTCAGCCCTGTGGGGCTTATGTTTCAGGACGTGCCTGCCAGTGATCTTCCCCCAGTGTGTTAACAATTTAACAGCATTAGGACAGTTGATTACACTACTTGCTACGTAGAAACTTCCGTGTCACATTGCATGTAGTGTTTCAAATTACCTTAAATATTCAAGTCATAGTGTGCTAAAGCTCTGTATTTCTGTTCTGCTCTTTTCTTTTCTTCGATTTTTTTTTTTTTTTTTTTGCTGCATCTAATAGTCACTTTTCCTGTATTTCCTTTGTTGAAGTTTGTGAAGTTCTCAATGTTACTAAAATTTCTATTCGACAGCTTTTTTTCTGAAAGTATTTACATGTAACTGGATTTATATTCTGCTACTTGACGTAATATTTTAGACTTATATTTTCTATTTGATAATGCTATCACTCACTTGTGAAAAGTGAATATCTTGAGTCTTTTTTCCTTATTGTAATTTTACTATGTCAAGATTAAAAGAAGAGGAACTTCCATTGAGAGTATGTGCATCCTCTCTTTTCATTCCAATAAAGGTGTTAATAGAACAATTTATTTGCCTGAAAACGCATTTTCAGGCACTAAAATAGGATTTCATGAATGGACTATTACCATTTAGGCCCTACAGTGTGACAGGAAGTTGGCACAAACAGCTCTCTGATTACCCCCAAGCATTGTAGGAGACCAACAGGTAGTTGATCGACCATTTTCATATTCTCAATATTGGACTGGAACTAGCTTGCAACTTATCAAGGCTAATGCCAAGAGTTCTTTTCCAATGCAATTTTTTCCACAAGCCCTGATTAACTGCCCCTTGGTCTCTAAAAGTACCTCCTAGACTGTTTTATTGATGTATGTTTAGTAACACTAACAGCCAAGGGATGCCGCAGACATAAATTTATTTGTTGTTTATTTGTGGCTTACGCAATAACATCGTCAGGAGCACTGTAATATTTGGTTGTGTCTTCATTTGTGTACAGTAACTTCTGTGATGATACTATAATATATTATTATATTCCAGGGTAAAAATAATTACAATATGTTACAAACATGTTTTGCCAGTTCAAATTTCACCTCTAATTCTTCTATAATACTAATATTCAATAACACAAAATTTTTGCCTTAACTTTGGTAGCCACATACTGCATTGACGTTGGACTTCTTTTCACCTTGCTGCTCTGGTAATTCCAGCTTGATAACATGTTAGCATTTGCACTTTAAAAGCGGGGCTTAGCCATGGGGTAACCTTCCTACGGGAAGGGGAGCAGGGAGGGGGAGAAAAAAAAGGCCTGCCTGAGGGTGTGAGCGTCTGACTAAACCATACCTAACAATGGACTATATTCCTCATGGTAACGTGCGAAAACTTGTGGATTGGTCAAATAGTCGACTTCATGTTTCCTCGCTTTCTATGAAGTAATGTTTAATATCCTCGAAAATTATTTCACCAATTCTGTCATACCCCGCCGGAGTGAAGTGGAGGTCATCTTTCCAGAACTTTCTGCGATCTTCGTGACTCAGAGATTCCCGTGGCAGCTTTGCTGATAAGTCAGACAGAATCATTTTACCACCACAGTCTTGCACGTATGTTTTCAAAAGAGCGTTCACTTGCAAACGTTTCTCTTTCACAGCTGTGAATCGGTCCATAACTTCGTAACCTGTTTCCGGAATTGTCACTGCTACAGATAATGGCGAGTATCGGAGTGCTAGCTCATGGAGGGATCTTAAGCGTCGAAACAAAGGCTCACCGTCCTTATTTAAAGATAAACCAAGGTCGTTAGTGCCTCCCAAGATAATCACAAGGTCAAATGGTCCATCTCTGTTCAACACTAAAGGAAGTCTATCACTCATTTGGTCGGTTCTTTCTCCGCTGACACCCCTGTTTACAACATCAACAGATTTGGATAGGGACTGAATAAGAGTTTGTAATTTACGGGTATAGGGGTGGAATTTCGTCCCAAAATCGCACCAACCTTCCGTCAGACTATCGCCAAATGCTAAGATGCGAACTACCGGCCGAACCGCCATCTTGGAACCAGTGTTCTTTCCCAGACCCCTAATGTTCCTTGTTCAGAGCGTTCGCGACACATCGTGATTGTAATTACATTATTTTACGTTTGTTACGCTTTGATATAAAATTTTTTGGTTTGAAAATTTTAATTATGGGGTCAATCTGAATCACATTGCTCTTTATTTTTCCTTTTGCGGCCTTCAGTACCAATCCCCCACCAATCGAATCTCTTTCCCCACTTTCAGAGCAACGTTTTCGACGCAGTCGTTTCACGCGTTTGAAACAAAAACGCGGGACATCAAAAAGGTTTCTCTGAGAGTCGTGGGTGTCGCGGTCTAGGCTTTAGTAGCAACACTGTCCGTGGAAAATGGCGATCTAGCAGGAGCGGTTGCAACCCCCTCACCCCTCAACTGCCTTCGCTAAAAAAAAGCGGCCCTCCCCCCTCCAAAAAAAAAAATGAAAAGATCGCCATTACTTTCGACCAAAGCCAACAAAAAAAAAACATTCAAAAAAACTTAAGTCAAACTGTTGCGTACTGGATGGTAAAAGCAGTGGAACTGAACAACGTACCAAGATTTGCACGTTGTCGTCATTTGACTACAACTAGCAGAGTTCCTTTCGTTTTTTCTTTACTATTTGAATTTTGAATTCCCAGTGGGGTTTAAATAACAATTGTCCTAATTAGCATAAGAAACAGAAGAGTGAAGGATTCTGGTAGTTGTAGTTGAATGACGCCATCATGTAAATCGTCTATTGACAGCCGGAAACACGTCTGTGTTCGCAGCCTACTCAAACACAGGCTTTGAATAAAATCTGTAAAATTCATTTTCCAGTATGTTTTTTTTTTCAAGTCTGGGGTTTGTTTCATTTATGTTTAATGTTTGGTTACACTCTCTAAAATTTTAAAGAATCAACGAATTGTATTACAGCAGGCCACTCTCAGTTATAAATAATTTATTTCAGATTCCTATTATTTTCTTTTTTTTTACAAGAGTTTCATTCTTTAACCATGGTTGTCTTCAACATAGGCCATTTAGAAATCGAATTCTCTGACCTGTCTAAATTGAACTTCGTTCCCAAGACCTTTCTATCAACTTCCTAAAGGAAAAAAGAAAAGACAACAAGTTGCTGAGAATTATTCCATGACAGCATCATCGCTTTGTGAGTTTTATAACATTTGATCGGCGAACAACAATCCAGGTTCCTTTTGCTTTTCATAAAGCTGGAGAACAAGTGACGTGGTGGCCTCATGGTTAATGTGCCACACCCCCGATCCAGGAGCTGACCACTGTTCTTTCATTTGGACCCTGCCCATAAAGATGTCCCGTTGATCATTGACTGGAAGGGTTTTCCTGGCTGTCTTGATTTAGGCCCTTCTCGTGTGAGTACCCAGCTGCAATGCCTTCTCTGCCCTGTACTGCTTTAATCACAGGCGTTTCACCTTGTTTCTGTTCCAGTCCTTTCCATGATCTGGATGCAAGGTATTCCACTATAAACCAAATCAAAAGCGATCACTCTCAAACCAAAAGTACTCTTTTCAGTAACAGTCAAGTTTTACTGATGCTCATGAATTATTGGCCATGGCTGATAATTTGCTCAGTTCTCCTTAGTGCTAAAAATAACTTGTTCTGAGAATTTAATGATGCAACAACAAAATATCCCTTCGTAGGTTACACCTTTTGTCAAGTGGCATCTCACTTGAGACTCAAAGGGACTCAAACAAAATGATGGGAAGGGTTTAAGATGACTTACTTTTTTCCAAAACCTTCCTCCCAGGACTTTCTGCATTTTAAAATAATCATTAGCGAATATGAGAGAAGCACCTAATGTTGCTGCTACCAAACTACTTGCAGACACCTAATATTACAAGGTTTGTTCAAACCTGCTGAAGTGTGGTGCTGAGTCGACAAAGTTGTTTCTTGATTCCGCTCAACCAATGATGAAGAAACTCCTACAAAAATCACATTCAAACAAAATTTATTTTGGATATTTTCACATCAGCATCTTACATACTCTACTGCAACTAAAAGAGTTCGAATTTCGCTCAGTAAAAAACACATTAGTGACATATATACCACTACTAGTAGTTTTCTATTTCATGGCCAGCATCGATAACAGTTAAACAAAGAAGATGACACCCTGTATCAATATTTATCAATTAAAGTGACTATTGTTAAAAGTCCCAATGTCTATCTGGATGTGCAGACCAAAAGGGTGTGGGTAACACAGGTATAATAGCAACAGGGAGGTTCGAAGGCCTATGGGGTTTGAAACTGTAATCTGAAGATTTATCAGGTGTTAGAAAGTTGGCTGCATTTCCACCTTCTGATCACTAACACACCTGAACACAGACTATAGGTCATTGTTTCACAGGCTAATAGGCCATTTCTGACTTGGCTTTTACCTCTGTGTCAAAATGAGCCTTCATGCAAAACCATTCATATGAAAATGCCTTCCGCCTACAGGTTCATATTCATTTAAATCAAACACATTTTCATAAGAAAGGTTTTGCACAAAGACTTGTTTTGAAACAGAGACACAAGGTAACTCGGAAATGTCCTATCGGATCAGCGGTTCTCCCAGCACTTAGTAAAACAATGACAGCTGACATAAGTTCAATCACATCAAGTATCACAGCTTAATTACCACACCTGTTTCCACGTCTGATGATTTGTACGTGGGTCTTAAATGCCCAGTTATTAAAGATACATCTGGTATGTCACTGGAATCGTCCATACTCTGTAAAATGATACAAAATTTGCAGGTGTATTTGGATCTTTTTCACATTTACCAATTACCAATTGTTTCTGTAATTTCTCGAGTTCTTACACTTGCTATAAAATAGTTTCAATACAGTAACTTAATGTTCTTAAAATTCTGGAGTTTCAATGCTCTACATAAGCTGAAAATCTGATCAGGATCAAGCTGGTTTTAATGAGCAGTAGTTCTAGGCCATTTCTGAGCTGCCCTTTGCCTCGGTGTCAAAACGAGTCTTCCTGCGAACCATTAATATAAAAGTGTGTTTCCCCTACAGGTTAATTGTCATGCAAATCAAACTTATTCACATATGAAAGGTTTTGCACAACACTGACAAGGACTCGTTTTGAAACAGAGGCATAAGGTAACTCAGAAAATGGCCCACTGAGCTAATGAAGTTCCACTTCCATACAAGGGCAAAACATGTGGTTGCTTTTGGTATTTTTTTTTTTCAGCAGTGAGGATAGGTATCTCAAATGGCCACCCCCTGGATCTAATGTGAAGGCCAGCTGCTCACACTGGAACTACTGGCATACAGCTATCTGTAATTTTCTCTTCAAGTCATTTCCTTACCTCTTCCCCAACCAGATCAACAGAGACACTTGACCCTGTAAACAACAATGACAAGAAAACCAAACTGTCTTAATCAACCACTGTGTTCTGCGGCATTTTGTAATAACTACGCATTTTGTAATACCTTACGCATTTTGTAATAAAAGTTGCAGCAGTTTGTAATTACCTGCAGTATTTTGTATTAAATGCAAACGACGCATTTTGTAATAAGTGTTGCAGCATTTTGTAATGAACGTTAGTCTACGCAATTTGTAATAACGTGGTGACGCAAATTGTAATACGTCTCTTCACACGATAATTTCACCAAGCATACAGATTGGCTGGATTCCCTTCAACACTGGCTTAATATAGTTTGTCAAGTGCTCTTTTTTAGCAGTTATTGGGAGCTAAGCAACCCACATACTTCTATGTAAATCTATATTTTCAATAAGCATGTGGCATAATTTTAGTCTGAGAGGTGTATAAATTTTGGAAAATAAAATTCTCAATTCCTTAAAAATTTCCTAAATCTTCGTAATGGAGAATGGAATACCACCAGGTGAAATAGTTCCACCCATTGTCACGCAAATGTTGACGTTTTATTACTTTCTTTTTCGTGAACCTAACTTGATTCCAAGACTTGGACAAAAGTGAGAAAAAAGAACTTATCTAAAAAATCGCGTGCATCTACTGTACAAATACCCATGCAGATACTGTACTCATATTCAGTTTAAAAAATCCTGCAATAATATAATAACTGATTTTCCATCAGGTTGGTGTTGAAGGGAATCCAGCCAATCTGTCTTTTACAACAGACAAATAGCTGCCATGGACCATACTTAATTTGATCAATGTACCTGGAACTTTCAAGGATTAAAGTTTTTCAAACAAATATTTGAAACTAAAATTATCTTGAAAAATTTCACTTCTCGTTCGTGTGAGTTTGAAGGTTACATAATTGAAATTTACATTGTTTAAAATTTGACATAATAGCAAAGGAAAAAAAGCACAATGTTACATGTTACAGCTCTAGTTCAAAACACCAAACCTGGTAGAAGGTCTCTAAAATCTGTGATATAGTCTCCTGTCCAGTCTCGCGTGCTGTAGATTAACAAAATATATTACAAAGATTTGAAATGGAGATAACAAAATGTTGTTAAAGTGGCTGGCAATAGTTTCCAGCATTTTCCAGCAGTAATACTTTGACGCATCAATACTATCACTCTTTATCAAGTGCCATTTTTAAATTACAAATTAAAACTAAAATTCAGGGTGTTTTTAACAAGTTGTACTGTTACTATGGTAACCTTTTATGCCATGAAGATAACCACTGGTAAAGACTGGTAGTGAAAAAACAGTAACATTCATTTGCAATTTCATGTTTCATACCTTAGGCATGCTATCTCCATTTCAAAAGGAGTCACTATTGGTTTGTAGAATTCCTGTGTATGAAAATAAACAAAACCAGCTGAGGCTGATCTGGCTTCTTCTCGAAATTATGTAATTTAGTTATTTATTTTAACCAGGATACAATCATTTGTCACTGGATAAAGTAAAGACTTGTAATGTTTATTTCACATTATGGCTGACATACCTTGGAATCAATCAGTGTATTTTCAGGACATGCAACTAACACAAACACATCGACCTCCATGAAGTTGGCCATTTTTGCCACATTAAGCTTCCCCATGACAAATAAATAAGACTGAAAAATAGATGAGATGATATCCCTTAATTACATGTACATGTATGTGGATTATTATCAGGGACATAACATTTCCAAGTGCAGATGTCTACAGGATAAATAAATGGTGACTGATTTTCTGAAATGAGCACTGAAGGCACAAGCTTAGCGTCTGGAGGCATCTGGGGCCATGCTCCCCATGGATATTGTTTTGAAATTTTGCTCCCTAAAGTTATTCTAAAAAATCAGTATGGATCTGCACCATACATTAGCTCAGTGGCTGAGCATGAATGACTTCTGTTGGGACAACTAGATGCATCACCAATTTTCTTTCCGATACATTCCACTGTTCAAAGTTAACATTTTGCCTCCCAACCAGCCACACTCATTCTGACCCACTCCAAATGGTTGTTTGTAATGTTTAGTTCCAGAAAATATCCATACCCACCCCAAGGAAGGTTAACGGAAATTCCAAGGGGGAGGCGGTTATTTAAAAGCCCACTTTTTTGAAGGAAAGTATAACACTAAAATGGAATTTCCGGAGGGGTGGGGGTGGGGGGGGGGGGGTTAAAGCTAAAAAACCTTCTGTGGGAGGGGTATGGATATTTTCTGGAACAACACAATATTGGTCACCAGGAAGGATTCTTTAGCACACAGCAGAATCCAACCCTTTTATAATTTGCAAGATCGAGGCTTCAAAGTGTTTTAATTGCAAGTGTGAGACATTCAGATGTCATTTATAAAAACAAACAGACAAATCAGGACTTTGAGACAAACTGTGAGACCTGTGAAATTCAACGAAAATATTACAAGACCCATGGTTGAACACCCCTAGTAAGACAGTTGACCATGTCTCAGAGGTCACCAACAGAGGAGGTTTGCCTTCATTGTTTGCCTGATTTAGCTTATCTGAGCTATTATTCATAATAATAATGTTCTATATTAAAAGTACCTTTTTTCCAGCCATCTTTATAACTTGTTTCATTCGTTCAATAACTTTCAAGTAGTCAGCTGTCAAAACAAAATGTCTTTTAGTTTTCGTGCTGCCAACATGGGTGAGCAAAACATGTTTCTTGAAGCAATTTTTGATCTCAGTTAATTTTTGATTTCAACAGTATGTGGTTTGTTTTCTTAGTGTAAGGTAACTAAATGTCCCCTGGGGAATAATATATATAATATTATTATTGGTGAAAAGGGATACAAAGTAAACTAACTCAAAGAAAATGAACCACATACAGTTGAAATAAAAAAATAACTCCCAAACTGAGATCATAAAGGTTCCTAACCTCATGATCATTCTCATATTATTACACCCTGACCAAATCACCTGTAAAAACAAATTAAAATTCTGGAAAGGATGACACAAAGCAACATAAATTTAATCATCAATTTACCTTAGAATTGATTCCCCAGTCTAATGAGCAAAAGCTGAAGTGTTAAAAGATAAGTTCAAGATGCAACAGAATTCTAATTCCAATACGGAAGTCCAAGACATTTGCTGTTAAGTGATTTACATCTATTTCCTTCACAAATAATTGAAAATTAATAAATTAATGGATCAATTTAATTACCTACTCCTAATGTTCCAACCACAATTCCAACTACTTGGGCATCTTTAGCTCGTTGGATCATGTAATACCTAAATAGTGCAAACAAAAAAAGAAGACAATTACAACTTCAGTGTACATAACCCCGCCTTTTGGCCACCCTGTTAATTCACTACAGCCACCTCATTATTATGGCCACTTTATTCTGGTCCCCGTCCATGACACTGGCAAATCCCCATTCTCCTCAAGAATTAAATATGTCCTAGGTAATGTTTTTCACTCATAAGGCATAGATTGGCTGCTACAGGAATGCAAATTCACTACTTAGCTCTTATTAACTGAGCAGGAGGTCTGTATGGGAGAATCTTGACTGAGGTCAAGATTCTCCCATACAGACTGACTTAGCTCGGTTAATAAGATGTTTATTATATGGCAAAGAAGAAAACTTTCATTCGTTTAATGTAACTGGTTTGCTGACATTTTGCTCGTGAACGGCAATGAGTTTAACTTAAACCTGCCGAAATTTGCTTGTCCTCTTTACTTTTTTTTTTTTGTCATCAGACTTTTTGGCACTTTCATAAATGATTGAGAAAATAAAAGAAAATGGTGTAGATTACAGTCTAGATGGGAAAATCTAGACCGCGGTCAATATCGATTCCAGCCAATCAAATTCGTGAATTCGGTAGTTCCCAGTCCCTGTGAGACGCAGCCATATAATAATAGTCAATAATATGTATTCAGAGACTTCATCTCACCGAACACTGCTTTCAATTGATATGTTTGAAATATGACTATGAGTTATAATTGCCCCAAAATGGTTCCTCAGAAAATTGCACAACAAAAATATTAGGCCTCAAAAAGGAACTAGTAATTTGGTGCCTTACATGGATCTAGCTTTTTTGATGTATTGTTAGTACAGGATATCCATACTGTTCCATGGTCTGGGCCACCTGTGTTAAACTTTGTTAGCTAACATTGGTAACCACTAACAGAAAATTACAAGGTCTTGATGGTAGCACCTACCTTTTCATAAGTGCCTTATTGACATTCAGTGTCTCTTTTCTTCCAACATTGGTACATGGATCATATGAATAAAACTACAAAATAATGAAACATAAAACACACTCCTAAGTTAATGTTACCGTCGAAGTGTACAGCTGAGTATGGAAAAATCTGCAGTTACGAACGCTGTGCTATTAAGTATACGCCAGCAGGTCCTAAAACCAAGCTGAGTTTGCCTGTGGTTATAAACCAGTTAGAAAGTGAGAATTCTTTTAGCTACTAGATTCAGCAAAATGTTTAAGGACAGCAATTCTTAAGTACCTGACATTTGTTATAGGACATCATTAAGTTTCTTAAACACAAACTTTCCCCACCAATGTAAAACACATTATACTCCTCCAACTGTGCATCTGCAGGAATACTGAATTCTCGTCCAAATCTACAAATGATAGAAATGAGCTGGTATTATTATTAAGAATAGGGCAAGAATACCCCTAACTGCTTAAAATGTCACAGAAGCCATGGTTGCGACAATAATCACATTATGGCATAAAGGGCTTACATCACCTATTCCTGGACCCCATTGGTGCATGTGAAAAATGTTTTCCACTTATTTCATTTCACTCAGCCAGCAGAAAATTACACTTACTAATACTACTGTCGGAAACTGCCTTAATGCTGCTGTGGATAGCTTCTAACAGACTAGCATCCTATCAAGGATCCCTAATCACTTCAGACTCTGGAAACTGATTAAGTTTAAGCACCGTCACTGGCTCATGACCCTTCAGCTTTCTCTGACCATTTTTGATACATATACCTTTCAATGTTCTTCCCTTTTACACATGTGCACCTAAGGCCAAAATTCCCTCCTTGCTAGGAATGGGGAGGTACAAACCCCAATATATTCTTGTCAAAATGTTTCACTTAAATAACAGTTAACACAGACTTTTTAACCTCCATAACTCCTCAGATTCCAAATTTCAAACCCAAACAAGGACTTCCCAACTCCCTGTCACTGAGTTCCCCCACCTCCATCCCAGTGGTAACAGGTCGTAATAGTCCGGGAGCAAATGTAATCCTGTGGGAATTTCGTGCTGAAAGCAAGCCACCAATCTAAAAGAGTTCATTAGGGTCTAGTAAACATGAAAAGTTTTGGTGGCAACTCTAAAACTTGCTAGGACGCGTTTTCAGGAGGGTTGAAAATCAGACATATATGAGCCAACATGAAAACGAGGCTGGTGCATTAAATTCTTTGTTACCTCATCAATTATTATCAGTTAACCACCAAACTTGGCAGATTACCACAACTAAGGCAGCTCTGCACCAAGTCATACTACAAGCACACTACCAGTTGATGGTTTGGAACAATGATTGTGTACCTAATCCTGTTTTACCATCATTTTTGTCTTATTTTAATTATGTAGCATTATTTGTTTCAACATTTGGTTTTATTGGCTCTGAAAAGCCGCATTGAGGGAGTGGTCAATTAAGATATATGATTATTATATTATTATTATTATCATTATTATTATTATTATTATTATTATTGTTATGATGTAGGTTGCTACGAGTGTAAATTTATCATAAAATGAATGGTTGCTTGGAGCCTCGTTTCCGTGCAGGAAATTTGACCACGTGACAAATGAGAATATCATCAGTGCAACCTTGTCATAGAGGGATTAATTTTGAGAAAGTTTGACAAGCTATTGTGAACATTTAAAAAAGGTTACATGCGTTTTTCTGGTCCAGCCTCGCTTTGATGCTAGGTCAGGTGACCACCTCATAATCAGCAGCTGTCACTAAATGATCAAATTGCATATTTCTGCCAATTTGGAATAAGTTTTACAGGCTTTTGCAAACATTAAATATAGTAATATGTAATATTCTATTCCAGCCTCGTTTCTATGCTAAAAAATCACGTGATCACTTCATAATCAGCAGTTGTCAATAAATAATCATTTTACGAATTTCTGCCAAGTTTGGTGGTCAACCAATGGTAATTGATGAGGTTATAAAGAATTTAATGCAGCAGCCTCGTTTTCATGTTGGCTCATGTACGTCTGATTTTCAACCCTCCTTAAAACACGTCCTAGCAAGTTGCAGAGTTGCCGCCAAAACTTTTCATGTTTACTAGACCCTAATGAACACTTTTAGACTGGTGGCTTGCTTTCAGTACGAAATTCCCATGGGACTTAATTTTACGACATTTGCTCCCAGACTATAAATAAAGAGGGGCAAGTCTTGTGACGGGTCCAAAGAGTATTTGCAAAGGAGGCTACATACCAATGTATCTTTCTCAGGACAGAAATGCATGTTTTATAATTTATTAAATTTTACTTACCTACAAAAATAGCCATTGTTTACTGGATCTTCATTCCTGTCTTCTGGTGAAGCCATGTCAACATCTGTTTCCACTGAGTTACTTACTAATTTCGTTGTAGAGGTGATGTCCTGAGGATTGCCCTCTTCAATATTTTGCTTATTTTCTAGATTTAGATTTGCAGGAAAATTCTCTTCCTTTTCAAAAGCGGAGTAAGTCAACTTTGTGAATATCACATTTGGATAAATACATTTGATAGCATCCTGGACATCTCCTGAGAGCAAAATAAAATATTAATCCAGTTAAAAATATCATACCAAATTATAGTAATGAAAAGTTAACTACACAATTTTGAACATAAACAATGACTTAGAATTGACTGTAAAAAGTGCTAACTAAAGTAGTTAAAAGAAGTTTCGAGTCTACAAAACTGTTTGATAAAAACTATGCGAAAACTTTACGTTACATAAATTATATTACATATTAATCGTTATTAATTATCATTCAACACATTTTTCCTTCCTTTTCTTTCGCTGAGAGCCCACCTCATGACCTGGCAGCAAATAACTGCCTACAAATAATATTCTGCTCATGTGTAATTGCAACCACACTTGTCTAAAAAATGGTTTATCGCTTCCAAAAGCTGTCAGAAAACAAACTTGGTGATTGACAGATGAAACATTTTTTCTCTAATTCGGTTATTGCAAAAACATCATGATTTGTCAGTGTCAAGCAGATCAATAATAATTAAACATTTAGCTTTCCTCACCCATGCAGTGATTGTATACCACATCTGAAAACACCACCACTTTAACTGCAGGATCTGGAAATAACTTTTTAAAGTTCTCCAAACAGCTTGGAATGCTGACTGGCCATTTGCCAAATATATGCAACACTGGAAGTCTCCGGGTCCTGTCAAGAGATATGCTGCCTACTAATAACCACATATTTACTAACAGGTGCAATAGGGCCAGGGGTTGGTACAGCATAGTGGTGAGACTACTAGCCTCCCACCAATCAATGTGGCCTGCATTTGATTGCGGCTCAGTGCCACATGTGTGTTGAGTTTGTTGTCAATTCTTGCCTTGCTTAGGAGGTTTTTCTCTGGGTACTAATCAGTTTTTTCCTCCCTCCACAAAAACCAACATTTCCAATTTCCATTTCAACCAGGATGTAGGACCTGCATGAAAACCAGCTAACGCTGATGCGGCTTCCTCTCTAAATATTGAATTTTTTTTTTACTTTTTTAAATTTTCTGCAAATGTATAAAAATCCAATCCCTGCACTACAAGTAGAATAAACTCATTTATCTGGATGTAAAACTAGTATAATAATTATTCAATATTGTTCACGAAAGCTTTGAAAATTTTCTACGAAAAGTAAGTTTTGTTGTTGCTAACAGATAAACATGGCAGCTGGGTGATGGGAAGAGACTGGCTCTCATTCTCAGCTCTGTATTAACTTATCACCCAGCAATGTCACATCAATGCTTTCTGTCCTTCAGCATGTCATAACTCACACTCAAAAAATAATATTCTGAAGTTTAAACCTGATCTTCAGATGGACTACATTTTCCACCTGGAAAAGGTCCAGCTTTTCCCCTGTTATTCTTGGAGAAAGTCACCTTTTGAAAGAGTTGAACTCTCTAACCAGAGTTGATTTTCTGGTCACCATAGCATCTAGTTTTTGTTTTTCTCAAATATTTTTGAGTTACTTACTGACTCAAACAAGCTCTGCCATAGTGAATGATCACATCAGCCTGAACATGTTCTGCTGCCACTTCATCTACACAGCAACTGAAAAGGACGGAATGTAATAATCATCATGACTTTAAAGGCTAAAACAAAATCCTCTACAGGAACAAGATTCCCAAAAGATTTTAGAAAACACCCTGTAAGAAAGTGCACGTCGAAAGCCATGTTCCTAGAGCTTGCTATTTTTACCCCATAAAAGCAATATATTCATGACTTAGTCAACAAAACTAAGTCTTAAGAGCTACACCTGTAATGATTTTCTGCAGATTACATGTGCAGCTCTACCTCCTCTCAGGCTGTGAAAATGTCAGTCACTAAACAAATAATGTTCAGTCCTTTTCAAGACCACATTATTTTACCATCACCTGGAACATCACACCAGACAAACTCCTAAACGATATTCTTAGGCCTAATCCATTTACTTTGTTATTTTCATCACAGACTGCTAGCAAACTTGTCACCAACATAGGAATTTAATATAGTGTAAATGAATGAGTTTCTCCTCAAAATGTCACTGACCATAGCATCAAGCAAACTAATGATCATGGGAATAAAAACACTAATATCATAGGATAGATGATAAGACTACCTATCACCGTCAGCATTTCAGATTAGCAGGATATTTCACATACCTTCCATATGAAGTGTCAGCCAACACAAATACTTTCTTTCCAGTGTTTTTCTCAATCAATGAAGCAACAGCTGCAGAGTCAATTAACAGTGAGTCCGGAAACTGGAGAGCGACCTGAGAAAAAAGAACTAAAGATTAGATTGTGTAGGTTAAGTCCAGTATATAATAGAAGAAATATACGTATTAAGGGAATATCCTGTGATAAAATCCATCCTAGATAAGCTGCACTTTTATGACTAATTATGAATAGAACAGGCTCATGCGAGTTGTAGACAAAGTGACGACCAAACGAAGATAATTTATATTTTGGAATAAATCAAAATACTCGAATGATATTTTTCTTCTCCTTACAGTATTTTCTAAAAGACGTAGAAAAACTTTTCTCTGTGTTTATATCGATCAGTTACAGAAAGTTTGGAAGAACTGAAATAAACTCGTGATCACCTTCTCAAAACCACGACTTTTTATGACATTCACGCATCTCGAAATTTCATAAAAATCACTTATGTCTTTCCTTGTATCTAGAGCATCGGTAGAGACATCTAATTTTCTTTCAATGACTTCTCTCTCGCCGCCACTAAACTGCACCGCAGATGCCTTTTCGGCTTCGGCCATTTTGTTTTTAGAAAGCTTCCGCTGACCGAGTTTTGGTGGGCCAGTCTACCTAGTCCCGAATCCGCGCGCGGAATCCCGCGCGTACCGGCGCGTCCCGAGTCCTCTGTCTGTTGCAAGCGAGGCACGCTAGACTTCAATCACGCAAATTAAAAGTCAGGTGCGGGATAGGACTATGTCGACTATGTAATGAGAAAAATTGCACTTGGGTCTAAATTTGAAATTATGAGCCCCTGAGAGACAAGTTGAGAGAGGACAGGGAACTGAATTTGATCTCTTGCGCACGTCACGAAAGCGTTTCCAGGACTCGATGGGAAAGTAGGTTCACAAAGGAAAATGTTCTTCCAAAAGGCTTTTCCTGCGAAAAAAAGAGACACTCTCTTTTTTTTTATCTAGGTTTCCGTTCAACTTTGGAACAGCTGCTCAGTAATAGGGGATAAGTTGTTTGAATTGCCTGAAACGTAAACAACAAGTCACACAAGGAAATTATATGAATATGGAATGAACGAGTCTCCACAAAAAAGCTTTTATAGCATCAATGAGATCTTTTATGTGTTGCGATTGGTCAATAATTTTATATCTGCGCGCAGATGATTTAATAACAAGTAGATTACAAAAATTTCATTCTTGTTCCCTGAGTGAAATGAACCGAGTCACGAATCAAATAAAAAGCAATTAAAACGTGTAAATATATTGACCGTAAATGATGGACCGGAAAATACTTAACAGATCTTGTGTACTTTGCATACACGCAACCAGTCTAAAAAACACGAAAAGCGCGGCCAGAATCAGGATAGAACGTTTTTTCTTCTTAGAGAAAATTAGAATAAGTAGTCCGACAGACAAAAGCGCAGCATTGACCAGAAAAACAAATGGGAAGAAACATTTACGTTTCACGCTTTTTCCTCTGTGATTAAAAATGTGTTCCCTTGGAGCAGAATACAGGAGGTTATGTTTGCGGGGAAGCACATAAATATGGAGCTCAACATGATGGCATTTTGCTACCAATTTATTTTTCTTGCACTGAGCCTCTATGCCTTTAACACCCCAAAACACACAACAAACCCAACAACTTTCCTTTCGCCGCACCTGTTATGGATCTCCACCTGTTGGGCCTTTGTTTGGTTCGTTCGTTCCCGTTTATGTCCCTTAGCTACCCTGGGAGCAGATATTGGCAGGTTAACAAAAGTTTGCGGATTTTTCCGTTTGAGTAGTTATACAGGTATTATAATTTGTCGGACTTTGCACTTCTAATAGATAAATTGATTAAAAAATTTATTGGCTAGGAACTGCATGGTATCACAAAATCTGCGCGAAATGGGTTTAATAAATTACAATGCAGCATTTTGAAACCCGGCATATGTTTCAGTTCAGTCTTAAATCTATCCTTCTTGTCGTTAAGCTCTACTGGAAATTGAAAATTCGTCCGCGAAAAAAGCCCCTTGACTTAAATTGCCAGAGGCCGTCCCGAGTAAAGCTTAGCAAGTCTAATTGACATCTGCTCATCACCTGTTGAATTGAGTTGGTTGGTTCGGGTTATGAATAATTCTCAAACATTCAACAGGTACTGATCAACAGCTTCATAATTTATCAGCAGTCCTGCTGGCTTGAGATCTGCATGGCTGCAGGTAGACAATTCGAAAGCCGCTGTGACAACACTTGTATACTACCACATAATAATTTCTGTGTATCATCTGTTGGAAAACCGGTTAACAGCGGGTTTATTTTTCGCCGTACATAAGCACATTGGTCGTTTCTGCTTTTTCATCGATCGCGTAAAGAAAGTCAATTCGGGTAGTTTTACTGTCCGTACGAATTTTTACAATCCCTTTGTAGTATGGATATTTCGGGTTCTCACAAAAAGAACGAGGAAGGACTATTCTAGGATACTATGATCTTATTCAGAAAGTGACTATAACTTTTTTTTAGCACTTCACATAACAGGCTCTAGTCTTTCATTTTATCATTATAGCCGAAAGAGAACATAATCGTGTGCAATGAAGTAAATTTTGTCAGTCAACCGAAAATAGACTTTCAAGCCTTAGGATTTAAACAAGTCTTGAATCCCAAAATTAAAGGAATCAAACGAAAGAGACCCATGTTTCTTCTTCCTGTTCTCCGTAAATGTTTTCCTCTTAAATTTCTTTGGTTTCTTTTAAATTTTCATAAGCCTGTTGAGGCGATTCTTTCTGAGATGATCAAATCGTGTACTCTTACAACCTATCTTCTTCACTGATTTGCTGCTGAGAGGTAAAGAGAAATTAGCCATTATCACTACTGCTCTATGTTGGTTTTAAAACAGGTTTTGTATGATTGAAGCCGGAGGAAAAAAAACAAAAAAAGAAAAAACAGAAAAACGAGGAAAGTTCTGAGGCTTGCCGCTAAGTGAAGTTATCAGGACAAGCCGGAAAAGTCATCTTTAAGCGGTTCATGTTGACAGTAAAAATTATTTCAAAAACGATTTAGAATATTTGAAAACACCTGTTGCTTCTTGTAATTTTGGCACCGAGAGATGAGACAAATAAAATAAGCAAGAGAAACCAAGGTGAGAGTATAGAAAGAACAAAACAAAAAACTTGAGAATCTGCCAGCGTAATTTTTTGGCGTGTTGTCGGCGATAGTAGAAATAACTGAGACAAAAAAAAAAAGAGTGATTTCGGCGGCAGGTATTTACAAACCGGTGCCTTACAGCAGGACAATTCGCTTATGCTATTGTGCAGCTTCAATTGTTTTGAAAAATTTGAGCACATTTGTGAAGATCTAAACTTGCCTTTCATGAAGAGACCTCAAGTTGCGATTTCCATTCGACGGCACGCGTACTCAGAAAAGAACACACTTCTTTTCAATTGCGCCGCTGTTTTGTTGGATGTGGCGTGGCGGAAAAGCATCGTTTAACGTTCGAAAATACGGCGATTTTACTTGAATTCTCACTTCTGGCGCAAAGGTACTGAATGTTATCAGTTCTAGAGACTAAAATTAGAGCAAAATGGACAAAAATCGAAGCGTGAGCATCTTTCTTTAAATATTTTGAATCATTACAGGCGGCGAACTGCTTCTTTTTAAACGCCGAAAACCGTTTTCTAAAGATTTTTTTAAAGCGCCGAAGCCGCAATTCGGATCCTTAATCCTTCTACCGTTTAGCTATTTCCCCTTGCACACTTTATCACGGAAGTGCAGAAACCCTTTGAATTTCTTTCGAAAAAATTTCTTAAATCTACACTTATAATTTATACATGCAGGTTTATCGTTTCTATGGCAAATATCAGTATCACAAAAGCCTGGGATTTCGCCGATGATTCATTCACAGAGCGGAGGTGGATGACGGATTCCTTGCAATTTTATAATTGCGTTATATATTCTAAACTGTCGCCTTATGCAAATTATTCGAGGCGCGAAAGAAAAGTTGGGGTGGGGCTGGCAATTGTCAATTTGAACCGCAGTCAATAAGGACCGTTGATTCGCATGAGTAAGCACGGATTTCCGTGAATTGTCCCTCGCTGATCGTCGAAAATGCTACAAAATTGCGCGTGAAATTTTCAATTACAACTGTAGGAATGTAGTTAAGTTATCAGAGCGTATTATGCCAGTGTTTTAACACATTTGCGGGGGTGTTGCGCGGAGAAGAACTGGTGGTTGAACAGATCATACCGAAAGAATTTGTAAGTCCCGAAAGTAGTAAGTTGGCCTTATATGGAGCAGACCCCGGGGGGTTGTTTTTCGTGACGACCAATCACTGACAAGACGGCCATTTTTCAGCCAATCACAGACGAGCCAATGGTTCGATCCGAACAGCCAGTAACTGATTCACATCGAAGAAAAGTTCTGTTCTCATCATTCGCTCGGGAAAATTTTTGAACCAGTTATTGCAAAATGATGAACAGCAGTTTTCAACTGGCGTTCTACGATACACCGGATTCGCTCTCGCTGCAAGAAATGGTGGAGTGCGACAGCCGCGAAATGGACTTCAATTTGAACGATCCGTTGTTTCAACTGCACGAACAAGGTATATTTCAGGACATCCACCAGCAGATGATGACAGTGAAACAAGAAAGGCCCAGAGCGGAATGTACCGGTGCAGGCGATTTAACAAACTTGCAATGGCTACAGAGCGTTAGTATACCTATGGAGAAAGGCTCTAATGGCGAGAAACAAGTGATGGTCGATCCTAATACTGCGTTACCCGTGCAGTGGCCGAATCACCAGGCAGTTTCTCTGTCCCAAGTACACACGCAAGTTAACGTTACGGCCGTTCCAGCGCCTCCGATTCTGCAGGCACGTGCGACGGATTCTAAGCCAAAAGTCCAGCAGCACAACGCGAAAAATGGCATGAAAGACAGCTTAAAATCACAGGAAAAGTCATACCCAAAGCCGCTGTTTTCTTATTCGTGTCTAATCGCGATGGCCTTGAAGAACAGTGATTCAGGCACACTCCCTGTCAGTGAAATTTACAAGTTTATGATGTAAGTTTCATTTGGCGCTCAAATGGACCATGTCAATTTCATCAAACTTGTAACAGCTACGGATTTTTTAACTTTGTTTTGTTTTGCAGGGGAAAGTTTCCGTATTTCAAGACAGCTCCAGATGGTTGGAAGGTGAGTGTTAATGTTTTTATCGAATCCATTCTTCGCATGGCCGGTACCTGCGAAGTTTGAATTTAAAAACATGGAGGCAGTAACGGTTTACGTTACGTATTAAGTAATTCGTAGTCTTTCTGAGAATGTTCCCTCCAAATTTGCGATGCTTGCGATATTTTAAATTACTTGATAAAATCTTAGGAAGCTATGAGCAAACTTTTAAAACTTTCCTATCGTTATCTCAACGGTTTCCTGAAACTCGGCACTTGAATGGTTTTCCTCGCAGCATTACAATGGGTTTCGAACAGCTGACAGCAGTTCGAATGATGTGGAAATTTCGTCTGCTTCTCGACCATTTCCTGAATTAAACCACTACTGTAAGAATCTATTTCTTTAGAGAACATGAACATTTCGGCGAAAATCGAACAATTTGGCAACGGGATGATAATTTCATCGCATTTCATTCTATTTCATGACATCTAGTACTGTTGGTGTTTAGTGAATCGGATGTAACACAATGGACTGAAGGTTATTCGAATAGGAAGTGTTGCCAACGCAAGTCCTGTCCATCGGTTCCATCGATGGATCTATTTTTGGTGAAATCTTTGACACACGTGAATCAAGACATAGTAACAAATTGCTGACGAAACCTGCAACCAAGTGGATATATCAAAATGATTTCAAAGTGAACGTTCATCGTGCTGGCCTCGTAAAAGCACTTCGCAAAATTATCAGAGCGTGTAGCAAGCAACGAAAAGATCTGATCTAAATTTTGCTAATCGGCCTATGCAAGATTTGCTGGGAAAACATTATACTACGGATTTAGGTTATGGAATATTTGCGATCTTCTGAATTTAGAGAAAGTTTTAGCAGTCATGTACATCTCAAATGTTAACAGTATGTAGTGAGGGTGGGGCCCATAATTTTATTTATGGGAGGTCAGATAAGAATTCAATTTAAATGCTTGTCATCTCTCCGGCGATACGTTGTTCTTGGAGTCTATTTTTATAGCTAAAAGACTTGTTAGGATCTATAAAATCGATGTTTCATTTCGAAATCGAAGGCATGAGATCGAAGGTACGATATAAACAGAACTCCACCCGAAATGTTGCAACTTCAATTCACTTATAAGATTTGAAATTGTTCGCTATTCTCTTGCGTTTATACTAGGACGAATCACGAAGGAAAACGTGCAGAACAACAGGGTTATAAGACTCAGCGGTAGATACGGGATTCACTAGGGTTCAAACGTCCTTTTTTCACAAAGAAGTTGTATTTCTTCTTGAAGATTTCTCATTCTATACAACAGGTGGTTGAAACTTTGAATAATTTATGTTCATTCTAATTAAGGTCCATATTGCAATGAAGGATCTGTATAATTTTTCTTTCTTTACCCTAAAGCAAAAACAAATAGCGAAAACGCGAAAAGCAAATTTTTCAAGGAAATCTGGTTTTAAATACATTTATCACTGCGCCCAACGTTAGAAATGGTGTTCTTTCTTTGAAATCTTGTAGATGTATAAAGAAACCATGTTTTTTTTGTACCGGTGTAAGGATAGAGGCACCTTCGATAATTTCATGGTTTTTGGGCATTTATTTTTGGCCTGGATCTAGACTAGACTAGGAAATGTGAATTAATGTTTCTTTTCATTCACTGAGTGAGAATTTCCTTGTGATCTGCGAAACACACTTTGTAAATTACACCCAGTGGGGAAGTCAGTTCCTCTCACATTTCTCGATGCAAATTTTTCTTTTGGATGAATTAATTACGGTGTTGTTCACTCGCGTGCCGTAAGGTTTTACTTGCTCTGGTCCAGGCTGGTCTGGCTTTTTATAGGAAAGGGGATTATACGGGGGAAAAAAATTAACAACTGTACATTGTATCAAATGTATTCAACTGACATTTTTTTGTTTTTGTTTTTGTTTTTTTTTCAAAATCATCACAATTTTTTGCACTGAAAGTTTCCAATCAATTCATGCTGGCAACAGAATGAATGTGGTTAGAGCTTTTTCATATAGTATTATACCATAACAAGTTCACCAAAAAATTGTTTTCAAAAGGTGTATATTTTTGGCCCAAATTTTGGATCAATTTCTGCGATTTTTCATGTATTTAATATATTTGTATTGTACCATGTATAAGGTTAACCAAATACTTCAAATTAATTTGTGAAAGATAAATAATGCCAAATTATTCTAACATTTCTACAGCTTGAAATATATGACACTTAAATTTTTTCCACAAAGGAATTTAATCTTACCTTCGGCAGCCTATTAATAATATATTACTTTCCACTACCACACCTTAATTTGCTGTGATTTGAAGACAAAAGGGGTTTCTACAATTTGCTATTTAAATGACCAAAATTCTTGAAGATTAGAGAAGTACTTAGTATTAAAACTTTCAGACTTTTATGCCAGATTCTTGTAATTCACCATAACTTTTTGGCTGTGGTAACAATTTACAGGGTTTACAACATAGATTTGTCTTACATTGCTCAGTGTGCATAAAATTAAGAAATCCACCAAAATTTAACCTTTGAATAATGTGATTTGTTTTCTCTCCCTAATGGAACCGATCTTAGATTTCTAAAAGAATATTCTTATGTCAGTTACCCTTGGATTCAATGGGAATCAGAGATGCAAATGATTTTGAACATTTTACATCCATCTTTGGTTTTCATTAATATGGCTGTATACAGTGTTTCAATAATAACATGAAGGATAGGGTGCTTTCATTAATTTTCAAAATCACTTTAACTGCAATAATCTACAGTGTACACATGTGCACACACATGCAGATATTTTTGGTCACTGTGAGTTTCTTTAGAGTTTAAATTGTTGCCACATTTTTATCTGTAACATTCTTGATTTGTTGAGGGTTATCAAGGTATCAAATATGCCACAAGTCTCTTACTGTTAAATGAGACACATATTTACTAATAGCTCTGTCGGTCGATATTGTAAGTCTTGAATGAAAATGCATGCAGTCTTTAAATTTTGCTATGGGCATTTTCTCTCTAGGATGAACTTTCAAACAGTTAAAAATTTAGTTTTTTCAGCCTACTGTCACAGCAGTTGATACATACATGTACCACATAACAACTAATTAGCACAACATTGTGGTACTGCAAATCTTTATTTTGTACTTATAATAGCTCCACAATGTCTGATAATTTTATCAGAGCACATAAACCAAGCCAGGTTACATGTACTTAGTCATCTTGTCATAATATGTCATGGAATTCATATATGATTAAGCTTTTATGTCACCCAAGATTATCTAATGCCAAATAAGATGAAGAGGCTTCTGTGAAATATTCTAATTCTGTAGAGTAATTAGTTTTAAACCAGCGAATTGCGTAAGCAAGTTATGGTTTGTACTGGTAGTCAGATCAGATTACACATGACAAATTAGAAGTGAGTCGATCATATGACAACTTCCTATCGCAATCCCACTGTTTTGCAGGGCTAATATAATTTTAAATTGACATCTCTCATCCTATGTGTTACGTAACTGCTAGTGTTGCACTAAACATGGGAATGTTAACTGGTACAAATAACTCAAATTGAATGGTTGCTAAAAGTTCTGGGTAATTTGCTGATCAGGGAAAGTGTTAATAGTAGCATGTAACTGTTAGTTAATTGTGCATTAAAATTTCCAGTTCATCTGTTGGATGGGGGAAGTGTAATCTCAATCGCTTGGGGTTAATAATTCAAGTCATATATTTGTCAACATTGTCTGACAGCTTTGGTAACAGTTTTTGAAGTTGATAATCAGATTACTGAGTAATTTCATTTAGCATTATTTTTGATAGGTTTAATACCATAGTTAGTTAACAGAAAAATGGACAGTGTTATTGCATTAATTTTTAATATAAATTTGTTATTGCTTCTAGCGGATTTAATAACTTGCAATTCCTTTTCAGAATTCTGTTCGACACAATCTCTCCTTAAACAAGGCATTCTGTAAGCTAGAGAGACCTCAAGGTGCTTCACAGAGAAAAGGTTGCCTATGGTCACTTAAACCCGAGAGGCGTGAACAGATGGACAAGGAAATCAGAAAGTGGAAGAAAAAACATGCCGAGGCAATCAGAGCCAGTATGGCAAATCCAGGTTTGTATGAATGAGTTAGAACTGAAGTTAACGCATAAGATTTGTAGCATGTTGTTTTCTTGTGGTTGGCTCCACTTACCGGTAGTCTGTCATGGCTTAGTTTGTTAGAAGAGGTTAAAATTCCTCATGATCAATGTTGTGTCATAACCTTTCTTCATCCCTAAAGGAATTTTTTGCTTGTGCTTGGTTATTCACAATCATTATTTATCAGTGGGTTAAGAAAACACCTTCACTGTCTGACACTTGCAGACTGCAGACTTTTCACCTGATATCATATTCCCATTTCCATTACCGAGTGCTAACTCAACCTAATCTGTCAACAGGCTTGAGCACCTCTGTGCTTTTCAGGCTAACAGGAGTGCTGTTTAGGCCTAAATGTTCTCTGCATTCTGCAAATGTCAGACACTGCAAAACCAAGGCAGAAACCTTCATTGGTTAAGCATGAATGTGCTGGTTTTGGCATTACCATTTCTTACATAATTTTTTAGTAACTATCCCTTGAAGTATTTGATCTCTACTCAGGAATCAATGTTTCCTGAGATAACCATACCACCACGTCTGAATTTTTGTCACCTTCATATACTTTTACCACTTGATCTGATAGAAATCTAATTTAACTCCATTTTAATTCCCAGAAGAGTTATCCATCTCAAGTGATGACTTGGACAATTCTCCTGAACAAATGCTGATCCAATCAGAACACTGTGAAGACATAGCTGCAGCAGATGCTGCCAAGGAACTATTCGGCAATGACTTGATTCACGAAATTCAACAGAATGAAGTCCTTGATTGGGATGATATTATTTCTCAGAGCACAGAGCTTCCAATTGATCCAACACTTAGCACTTGCACAAGCTTGCCAATGTCGACGCAGCCAATCAATGGAATGCATGGATGCGATCCAATCACCACCACAGTGGAAATGGAAAATTCAGCTCAATATTTTGTAAACAGTGACGGGCAAGATTTTGACCTTCCACTTCCTTATGTGTCACACTACTATAGCCTGCCGCAGCCGCAACAACATATCAATGTGGGTTTTTGATTAGTCAGAGATATCTAGCTAGGACTTATTGAAAAATAATTTCTTTAATATACAGAGAACAAAATTTCTTCAAGTCTCAACTATAGCAATGTAAAAGCTTTAACATGCAAGTCAGGACAGTTGTTTTTAAAGAATGGTGGCAAAAAGACACTGTAAGAATCTTTTAAGAGTTTCTTTTTCGTTACAAGACTGTAGGTTATCTTTCATTGGTAATCTTGAAGGCTTTTAAGACTCTTCAATTGCTTGGGAAACCTTAAATTGTGTTAGCTGCCTACTTCATATTGTTTTCATACAACTGACTGACTCACAAACGGGCAATTATAGCGGATATCAAAGTTTTAAAGATATCGCATACTTGTTTCATGTCCACAAGAATGGCTGCTAATGATGCTTTTACGTAGTATTATATCTTTTGAACTATTAATATTAAATATTTCATTGCCATTAAATTTGTAATTATTTCTTAGACTGTTTGTTTTATAACTGTGGTCTGCAGTCAAAATTAAGCCATAAAAGTTGTTAGCACAATGATTGCATGCTTTGTATATGCAAGTACACTGTCTATATCTGTTATTTCAATGTGTTAGTATATTTATTAGCTTTTATGGTTATGCTATAAAAAGTATTGATTATTATTGGTGACTTGTTTTTTGTTAGGGTTTGATGGGTCAGAGGTAGTTGTGTTTTATAATGACACTATTTTTTGGCTGTAAATTTGTAAACTCAAAGTTTGCATTATTTTAATAGTGGGTCCTCTAAAGTGTTGTGTAATAGTGAACTACCATAGTCCTTTTCGACAATAAATACTTTGTCAGCACATGCAGTGTTTTGGCAAAAACCTGTTGGCACTTGGTAGCAAGTGAATAAGCAACCTTTAACTCAATTTAGGCAATTTTAACTCAATTTATTACTGTGATAGGTAAATATTATACATTTTTGAAGATTTGCTTTGCCATAGTTCATTTATATTTATTATGTTTTTGTACAGTCTGAACTTCTGAGCTTCTTTCACTTTGATTCCATTTGTAAGTTCTGATGACAAATGTTGAAAACTTCATAACTCATACCCTTCCTAGCTTTGAGTCGCTTCAAATGTGAACATCGGTCAGATTAAAGGTACTGGTTAACAAACACAGCAAATCAAGTGACTTTAAACATTTGTAACATAAATTATCCACTCACAATACTTTAATATAGTAATCAATATTCCAAATTTGTAAATACTAATAAAAAGTAGATAACTTGTTAATTTAACTTAGTAGTCTGTAGTTCATTTGGTCAATAATAATGTAATTATGTGTCTTTTTTCAGTAACTGAATTACAGTAACTGTATTTGTAATATTTTTTTGGCTTTTTTATTTTCATGGCTGAGCAGGGAAATAAGAGTCAGTCAACGTCACAGTGGAAAATAATAATAACAGTTAATAATATATATGGTAAATGTACAAGTTGTAAATAAGATCATTTTGGTAGTGAACTATTGTATTTCAGAATTAAAAATCGCTAAGTATGTAGAGCATTATTGTTTGTAAAGCAGTGAGCGCATATGCTTCAGTGCTACCAATAAAGAAAAGCTCAAGAACTTAACAGTTTGGAATGGACTGTTTTTTTCCTTTCGTATGCTACAAATATATTATTTAGGGTGTGTTCCTTTGGAGTCATCAGGTTCAGGATCAGTGATCCAAGATCATTCAGATCATGTCGCATCAAAAAAGCAGATGACTCCACTCTGGTATGCAATGGACTCATTGGTTCCTTTGATGTGCCATGATCTGTGTGATTTTGGATCAATGTTCCTGATCCAGATCACACCAAAGGAATGCACCTTTACTGAAATTTAATCATTTCCAAGAAGGCTACAAGCAGCCTGAAAAAAGTTGAGCATCTCTTTCCCAACCTAGGCTTATTGACGCATTATAACTGTTGTTTGTAATAAAATTATCATTGTCTGAAGTCAGACATAATTATTACGAGAAACAAAGGTGCAAACCTTCCATAATGGTCTTACACCAGAGCGAGCACTGATTTACATTTATTTAATTGAAAATGAAAATTCTCAAAAGTAACTTAACATCAGATTGTTCCTGTGGTATAATTTATTTATTGCCTAGTACTGAAACAAACCAAGTGCAGAAAAACTGCAAGGAAATTGTGGGGTAAACACATACACAAGAGTCAACTTGACAAAATTCCTTTTTGTGTCAGCTAGAGACAAAATGAAATCACAGGAGATAAGGCAGCCTTTTTCCATAAACTAATACCCAGAATCATGATAAATACCCTCTCTCTGACAAAAGACACCTATCAAACACAGTAAACCTCCGAACAACTGAACTGGAAAAGATAACAGTTCCTTCTAAACAACAGTTTAAAGTAGCTTCTTTCATTTCCCCCCACACCCCCGCCCCCTCCCAAAAAAAAAAGGAAGGTGAAGTCTGCTGCACTGCATCAGGCTAAATAGCCTGTACAGGAGGAGCTGTTCCCGGTTTCTGAAGCATTAATTAAGTGATTAGGAGTGCAGTGAATCCTGATTACTTGAACCCTTGGTTTGACAACTCAAACCCAAAAGTCGCTTCCCCCCCCCCTCAGTCAAACACTGCAATTTAACCTCTGATTTCTCAAACTGCTAGATTTTTTAAAACCAATTTTTGTTTCCCTTGAGGGTTCTAAATTGGGATTCCACTGTACTTCTACTCCCCTCCGGATGGGATGCTAGTCTACTGCAGGGTTACCTCCAACATGAAAATCCATTTTGTCTCAACCAGTTTGAGAAGACTTTTTTCATTAATTTTATGAAAATAGTTTTATTCTGTTGCCATTTGCCAATTGCTACTTTCTGTCTCTCACCTCTGTCAGCAAATCAAAGAACTGACAAACCAAAGTGCTCTCATGTTCCCAATTTGAATTTGAGCATCCCTAAAAACATTCAAAATATCTCTCTTGACCTGACTTTAACTTATTTACTCTGATTTATTTCATTTCCGGAATTGGCATCACTAACAAATACTTTTACCCTGTGGAAAGCCTGTGACTAGACTGAGAGTTACTGTACAACTAATCATAGCTTTGAATTTGCCGCAATCAATCACTCAAAGAATAACTAATGAAAAAGAAATCAATTTGGCAACTATACTTCAATCCTGAAAAAAAATTATTACGTCAGTGACACATTCAAGTTTCTTGGGAAGCAACTTAGCTGAACAAGACTGTAACTTGGGGAAAAATATTATATTTTGAAAACTTCAACCAAAATGTAAACCCTGTAAAACCGGCAGGCAAGAAATAAAAAAATTTAGGCAAGAATGAATCGCCTGAAAAACAACGTATTAAAATGAACTTAATATAAAACTTCAGTATAAAACAAACAGTTCAGATCTTTTGTCCAGTACTGTTGGAGCCACAGAAATTCTTCACAATAAGTACTTGACATATAGCCACTCCAGTGAGGGCGATACTTTGTATGAGCACAGGTATCCCAACCTCACGACTCGAGAAAAGAAAAAAGTCAATTACCCACATACGTATTTATTCATGAAAGCGTCATGTGTTGTGCAAGTCTGAACATGACAAACCACAATTTACAAGATCACTGCATCCTGGAAAAGTCTCATTTCCAAAAATCCCCACACATTATGTTAAAAACAAGCATTTTCTATGGGCCATTCCAAGATTGCTTCTCTCTGCATATAACTGTAGGCAAGAAAATTGCAGATCAGATAGATTTTCTGGACGAGAACCACTTCCACATGGACAATGGTCAAAATTGTGGTGTGTAGCCTTGACTTTGTCTTAAGAAGTCAATTCATAAAGGGAATGACAGGGGATGGCAAACCTTTAGTGACAACCAAAAGCCACTAGGGACTCACAAGAGGTGAGCTAGTACTATTAATCTTATGCGTTAAATGATCATATTTATTTAGCAAAATTTTTATATCGATGATATTTCATTCCCTGCACAACATCTTCTAAATCCCTCAAATTCTTAATGGATCCTTGCATAATCTAACAGCCGGTCATCTGAAAGGACACATACAGACTTGCACAATTATGTGTGACGCTTTCATGAGTAATTACATGGTTAGGTACTGGTAATTATTGATTTTTTGCTTTTCTTGAGATGTAAACTTGGGATGCTGTGGTATAAGGGATCAACAAAATACTCTCTTCCCACTCCTGGTGACCATGAAGTGGCTTTTAAAATTCTTCCTTGTCAAATATGTGTGGTAATCCTGAGCTTTTTCCAGCTGTAGTCTTATATTCTCAAGGGTATTGTCTGCCAAGATAAAAACACAGAAATCAATTTTTGCGGGAAGTGGCAAAACAAAAATCAAAACAAGAAGCTTGACTAGCTTAAAACTGAAGGGTACCAGTTAGGTCTTTCCACAAATATCATATCAAATTGCCTTAACAACTTTCCGGAAATTCTCAAAATTTTTTCTAAACATCACAAATATTTTTTCTTAATATCTAGAAAAAACCCTAAATATCTCATATTTTTGTTTTAGAAATACACCAAGTTTCAATCACTTAGACCAAAATTTTCAAAATTTTATTGCAGTAGTAGGAGTTGAGGAAGAAAATTCAGGCATGTAGATGTTACCAGCATCTACTATTTTGGAAAATTACTCCATTGGCACTTTTTGTGATATGGAATATATTATTTGAGTGGGTAATGGCTCAACTGGTTTGTTTCTTGCATAGCACTGAGTATTACTTCAAGAAAATAGTGAGGCAAACACAGCACTAAGCCAAAACAAAGCTACAAATATTTCTAAATATCCTTAAATTTTCTAAATATCTATCTTGGAAACTTCTTCCCCAAAAATATCCAGATATTTTTGGAAAGGCCTAATACTGCCAGTAGAAGTTTAACTGCTTCCCCCAACCCCCAAAATAGCTTTCACAACTGCTTAAAACTGATATAAATTCTTAGATATCTTTTAACCTTTTTACAATTGTAAATTTAGTTAGCATCGGGCAGGCGAAGAGCCACCCTGTGGATATACTGCCCGAAATGCCATTATTATTATTATTATTATTATTATTATTATTATTATTATTATTATTATTATTATTATTATTATTATTATTATTATTATTAAAGGCTTTATGATGTACACAATGGTGCTTCCAACAGCTCTAATATTGCTTTCCAGGTAAATCACTAACTGATGAAGTTTTTATTAGGAAATGTATCCTTAAAACCCAGGGAAATAACCATTCAATAGTTTCTCCTTCTTTCAAATGTTGTATTAGTCCTTTCTTATTGTGGAGATGGTGTATTTGGTTTGTGATCTGCACACAATTCCTTCCTGACTTGACATGATATGTAAAGGCTCAGAAAACGTTGGAGGGCTTGGAGGATAATTTTAAGTATCGTCCAAAATGCGAAAAACCTGCATCTCACAGGTTCAGAGAATACCACATTTTGAGATTAAAATTACTGAAATACCGCAAGAAAAATAATTTTTTGTCCAATACCTCAAACCCCAGTGCCCCCCCCCCCCCACCTCATTACTACTCAACATTATGATTACAATGTGTTGTTCCAGAAAATGTCCACTTCTCTCCCACAGAGGGTTTTTGGTTTGAAACTCCCCATCCCCCTGGAAATTCCAAGTTTGGTTCTTTTGAGACCCTCCTGCATTTGGAATGTCCAATAACCCTCCCTGGGGGTATGGTTATTTTCTGGAACAGCACAATACAGGGATGTACCTGCAATCTCGACAAATCATGCACTTTCTGGTGGAGATGTTATAGGGTATCTCTTCAGAGGAAAGGGATCAGGAGAACTTGCTTGTGCAACAGCATATGAATAATGGTGCACAGACTTGAAGTGTTTACCAGGCTTATCAACTGCAATAAACCCTTCGAGCTTTGGGTCTTGGTTTGATCCTTCATCTTCTGACTTGAGTTCAATCAAGTGACCATCGCAAAGAATAAAGGTCCTTACTTTTGTTTTCTCAGCTGCATCAAAATATTCAGCTGCCTTGCCAAACTCCTGGCAGCATTGATACACAAATCCGAGGTTAAACATATAGCTTCCCACTCGGTGGTCACTGATTTTCACTGCACGATGTAGGACAGCTTTGGACTTTTCCATCTCACCCAGGTACATGTAAAGCACTCCAAGATTACTCAGAAGGGCTGCCACTGCTGGATGGTCTTTGCTTGATACTTTCTCTCTGATATGCAATGCAGATTGAAAGCATTCTTTTGCTTTCTCAAGCTGACCAGAAAACTTGTATGCCAGAGCAAGATTATTATAAGAATCAGCAATTAGTCCATGATCTTCAAAGAAAAGTTTCTTACGCATTTCTAGTGCACGTTCATGGTACTGTATTGCCTCCTTGTGGGAAGAGATTTTACTATACAGGATTCCAAGATTGCTCAGTGAATCTGCCACGTGAGGGTGCATTTCACCATAATTCTCTTCTCTCAGAACATGTGACCTTTGGAAAAAGTCCCTTGCACTTGCCAGGTCACCCATCTCACTGTGCACAGATCCAAGATTGGAAAGTGAGGCAGCAACATTAGGATGCTGATGACCAAAAAGAGCCGTTCTCATGTCAAGTGACTTCTGGAAGTAATCTCTCGCTTCTTCAATCTTGCCATTATTGAAGAGAACATTTCCCAATTTGTTGAAAGAATCTGCAATCTCGGGAGTTGGGCTTTGCGGGTTAAGCTTTTGAAGGATTTCCAGAGCACGCATATGGCAATCTTCAGCAAACTGATACTCTCCATTCTCATGATGAACAAGACCAAGGTTGTTCAAGACAGTAGCAATAAAATTGACTTTGTTTTTATCGGCACCATCAAAGTCATTCTTTGCAATTTCAAGCGCATTGTGAAAATATGTTGCAGCCGCCGACAGGAAAAAATGTTTCCTGCAAATGTCACCAAAACTTAAGAAAGCGGGACTTTGCAGTAAATTCTTGACATCTCTAGTTGCATTTCCTGTATCCAAGACATCTGTTAGGTTTTGAAACCGGGTGTTCCAGATAGTATAAGTAAGCCACTGTAAATGAGGAGCCATCATTTGTGAAGAGATATGAAACTCCAAGTCAAAATGAAGTGGGTCGTGCTGGGCAGCAGTGGAAAGAGTTTCAATGTATGAAAGAATGATTGCAGCAATCTGCTCCTTACTGTAATTTTGGCAAAGGTATTCCCTGAAGACATCATGTACAACTTGGTGCATCTTGATGAGCCTTTTGGAACTATCATCTGGACAAAACTGCATCAGTAAGGAGCACTTGGAAATTTCAGCAGCAGTCACGTCTCCATCACAATCTGGGTCTTGCTTTGTTACAAAGCTGACAATGAGATCAATTTCAACAGGTGCTGGAGCGCCCATAGCCAAAAACTGAACCACATGTTCAAAGGTTTGGTTTTGCACCAGTCTTTTCAATGCCAGTGTGACAGCAGAGGTCATAGAAGAACGGTAGCTTTTGTTTGTCCTTTCATAAACAGTCTCTGTTGAGGTTCGCTTTTTCAAGGTTTCCAATTTCTTGAGGTAGTTCCCCCAGATTTTATCAGGATTCATTTGACTGCCCTCATTTGTGTAGCAAACATAGAGCGCAGCACAGGCAATGGCCAAGGGTTGATTATCCAAGGCATTCAGAACTAACTGCACAATTTGCTCTTCTTCAGCATTACAAGAAAACTGACAAATGCTTTGTAGAAGATTCATAGCATCCATGGGTTGCATTCCTTGACTCAGGGAGACATGTTGACACAGGGGATCGGCCACTGGTATGTTTGTGCTGTCCTGGGTAGTAACAAGAACATGTCCACAGCCTCCCCAATCTTCGTCAGGCAACCAATCTCTTATGTTTTCATCATGACACCTGCAATCTCTTGTGTTTTGCAGTTCATCAGCATTGTCAAAAATGAGCAGCCAACTGGAATAGCTTTGCACTTTGGCACCTATCAGCACTTTGAGATGAGAAATCTTCTCAAATGGCATCAACTTTGACTCTCCTCCTGTGATACTGTTTAGTGAGTATTCTGTAACACCAACTTTGCGGGCAAATTTGTAGTAAGAATCAAGCATAGCCTGTTCATCTTCAGCATTCAAGGTCATCACAAGTGTACAACTGTCAGGGTCACTTCTGGCAGATTCTCTTTCAAAGAACTGTATGCCAACCTCCCGAGCAATCTGACTTTTCCCACAACCTGGATTGCCTGAGACATAAACTGTAACAATGGACGCATCCTTATTGGTGTTTTGGAGGAATGTGAACTTTTGCATTATGTCTTCCACTTCCATTTTTCTCTGAACAACTTTGTGAGATGGTTCCAGTGGAAGTACCTTGAAGGACTTAGGTTTACCCTTTATCTCATCCTCCAAGACATGAACTTGCTCTTGAAGCATTTGAAGTTCCCCAGTGGGAAAACTACTTTGGTTAATTATTCTTTGCAGCTCTTTAGTGTCAAGATGCAGCGAGTTGAGTGCTTTCAAGACCCTGTTTGCATGTGCCTGAAAGTCTGCTTCCAAAATAACAGCTTCAGAGAGATGTGCAAAGACATTGTTGCGGAAAACTCGTAGATCATCAACACTCCCGGCAGTTGTTGGACTTAAAAGTTTTCCAAGTGAGTCAGAATAGAGAATTGCAAAGAAGAAACATGTACAATCCCATTCCTCTGTCTTTCCTTTCTGGATAATTCCCAAAACTCTTGAATTCTTCCTCCGACTTTTCTTTGACTCATTGTTAAAAAAGTCGAGCCCATTCTTTGCAGTGTCTTGCCATGCACCCAGTGTTTTGCTATGACACCGATCCCATTCCTGTTTGAACAGTATCCTCAGACCTTCCCGGATAATGTTGGTGGTGATGTAACAAACACGGAAATAATTCAGTTCCTCTGGTGTGTACTCTTTACTGGCCATACTACAAATTGGACTACTGGGTGTACTGGATGCTGTCAAGAGAAATCACGTTTATGTGGTTAAACCTTGTAAAACTTACATCTTCCAGAAGAAACTATTTTTCTCTGCGAACAAAACCCAAATAAAATCAGCTGTGTAAATCTCATGAATTAAGCACCTTGTTACGGATATTTCTTGTTGAAATACAGTTGAACTCAAGGACTGCAAGACCTGTGAAAGTCGACGAAAATTTTGCAATACCCATGGTTTTTGAAGGACCATCTCCTAGCAATCCGCCCGAAAGGGGTACCTTTGTCAGGCTTAAGGTATAAACTAGTAGTAATCAGAGATTACGAGAGTGCGTTCAACGCTCTCACTTTAATATATACATACCGTAAATAAATGATTTCACTAGCTGACTTTTAACCTTTGTCTATTGGTAAAATCAATTTTTTTCAGCAGCAACCTTTCTCAGGCTTAAGGTATAAATTATTAAAGGTTAGGGATTTCACAAGTTGAGATATGAAAGGTTAGGGAAATCAGAGCACCTTGACTCCAGCCACAACATGAACGGAACAAATAATACTTGTTTTTGCTTACCACCCCTTCATGGTAATGCTTGATGTTCTCCCATACTCCCAGAAAAATTAGGTATGGATGTGCGGCCTGCTTTCCAAAACCCTTACACCAAGTGGGATTTTCCCTACCTTATTTAAGACCATACCCTCAAATCGATACCCTGTTTCAGACTAATTAGCCATTGTGAAGGGCTTTTGTTAATGGTTTTTATCGATGACAGGAGATAATGATGAAAAAGTAGCTTCTGCTAAAACACATACTCAAGTCAAGACAAGAATGCAAAAGCCATGCCCTATTTGAAAACAAAATGGCCAAAATCGATACCTTATTTCTGACCAAAACTGCTAAAAATCATGTCCTTTGGGGCCAAACATAGTTTAGTTTACAGCCCTTACAAGGGAGTACCCCTGAGCCATAATAATGTTCATTAACTTGAGTCCAAGGGTTTAGAAAATTTATGAGATGGATACCTCTTCTGTCAAAATTGTATACAAAAGGGTAAGGGGTTGGACTTCACGGGAGAACCTCCCTATATAAAACTTTCTAGGGTACCCCCCTAAAAAAATGTGTAAGCGATTGTATGCTTTTCAAGCAGTGAGCAGAGTCTCCTTCAATCTTCCTCCTTCCTCTTCCCAATTTTCCTAGGTCGATAGAGGGTGCTTTCCTTTATGCCAAAGATTCCGGAAAATTTCGGTTAGAAGTCAAATGGAAAGGTCTGTTCCGGTTCCTTCAGACAGGAATATTCTGGACCACTTCTTGAGGTGATCCACTTTGAACTTATTGGTCTGACCAAAATTTGCTGTTCCATTTTGAACAAACCGGTTCATTGCCCTACTTCTCTTCACTTATGTAAGGTATTCAGAAAAGGAATAAAAAATGATAAGAGACATTCCTTTTGGTTGGCCCGGATTGATTGGAAAATGTTGTTTCATTTTCCTTGGGTATTCCCACTGGTGACTTCACTGGTCTCTGTTCATTCGGTTTGGCATAATGGAAGGGTGTCTGGAAAACCTGAATAGCGAATAGTAAATAGTACGAATAGTGCGAATAGTCTCAAATAGTGCAAATAGTCTCTAGCGAACAGTCTTGAATAGTGGCGAATAGTGCCAAATAGTGGCAAATAGTAACAAATAGGGTACTCAGTATCTCGCAGTTAACCTTGTAGCAACCTAGGATGGGATTTTTCCGCTAAAAAGCACAGACGCTTATCAGGACAAAAGGTGTTTCTAAATGTAATTTCTTCTGTTTTAACCGCTGCAATAGCATAAATATGTCTTTATTAGGTTATCCTTGTGTTTTCTGTTTTCTTAATGTCGGCAATGGACAGCCTACTAGCCTGAGTCCGGAGAAGAAAAGGTAATAAACTCACTGAAATTCTGTTACTTATTTGGATAATTAATTAACGCTGGATATTAGACCTAAAGCGGTGACTATTGACGACTATTCGTCGTTATTCGCCACTTTTCGTCACTGTTTGCCACTATTCGCACTATTCGAGACTATTCGCACTATTCGGGACTATTCGGGTTTTCCAGACACCCCTCCCAGTCAACCTCACAGCAACGAAGGATGGCATTTTCCCACTAAAAACCAGATGCTTATCAGGACAAAAGGTGTTTCTAAACGTAATTTCTTATGTTTTCACCGCTGCTAAACCGTAAATACGTTTTTATTTGGTTATCCCTGTGTTTTCTGTTTTCTTAATGTCGGCGATATTCAATGGACAGCCCTAGCCTGAGTTTGGAGAAGAAAATGTAATAAATTCACTGAAATTCTGTTGCTCATTTGGATAATCAACACAGGATATGAGATCTAAAGTGGTGACTATTGAGGACTATTCATCACTATTTGACACTTTTTGCGATTCTTCACCGCTATTCGCACTATTCGGGACTATTTGCTATTCGCGTTTGAGTTTTATAAACCTGCAAGCCAGCAAGCCATGCGAGCCAAAGGGTGAGCCATGCGAGCCATGCAAGCCATGCAAGCCATGCGAGTCATGCGAGTCCTAGTAAAAATGTTAAGATTTTTTATTTGTTACATTTACATTCACATGAGAACAAGAACAAGAGCAATGGAACAAGATGAATAAGATCGCAATATTAAATTCTAAGGGAAGGGACAACCACATGCAGCAGTCAGCCAACCGACAAAGTTTTGGTAACTCTGATTCACTAAAGAGCGAACCTGTTAAAATTACGCGATTCACTCACCATTCTTGACGCCAATACACGGAGTTGCCCTGAAGTACTGTTCTCTTTTTTCTTGAATGATTTTCAATGTGGATATCAATGAATGACAGGTGCCAATGGATACCATTCACTTACCCATTCGAGTAGCGGTGGGGCGGTGGAGCCATACGTTTCTCTCAGAAAATTTCTTTACTTTAGTCCTGAACTTTAATAAATTTTTGACGCATCGTTTTTATTTTTTGCGGATCCTGGGCGATTTGAATACACAAAATTTTCTCCAAAGAACAAAAATATGAAACAAAGAAAAAAATTCATCACTCTCAGGGTAGCCATTACTATGACGCAAGACTTGGCACGATGTGCAGATGTTTAGAGCATTTTTCATATTTGCCGCACCAGCAATAGTTCTGGTAACCGAAGTGAGATTAGGATTTTCTTTTGGGAATATTTCAATTGTAGGCACTTTTGTAGCTAAATTTTTATTTAAAATTAATTTCCCAGGCCCGGAAAGAGAGAGTACCCTAGGAGCGAGGTTGTACCGTTTATACTCGTCCCCACGGTCATCTCCGCTTTCAAGATGGCGGGCGAGCGGTTTATAGCGATAGTTTAGTGATAGTCGGGCGCAAGATCTAAGTTTCTTGGCGAAAAGTCGACGACCTCCCAGACCAGTTGAAGAAAAAAAAAATCCTCGCATAAATGGCTCGCATGACTCGCATGACTCGCATGACTCGCATGGCTCACACCGTGGCTCGCATGGCTCGCTGGCTCGTAGATTTAGCAGACCCTTCGCGTTTTCCAGACACCCATAATGGATTGCACCCAGAGAGGCAAATCAAGACTCTGCTCGCGTGATAAAAACCGCAATTGTGAAGATATCAAACTCCCAATATGACAGGCCCGTACAAAATACTATTCCTGAGTTTTTGCATACCCATCAAAATCGCGCTTTTCGAGCCGTGAAATTAAAAAGGCAGTCCATGTAATAAGCTTACCACTTGAAACGATCGCTTTTTTATTCAACCCATGCAACTAATTCATTCGGTATTCCTTCCTCGCGTAAATAGACAAATTGAGTGTAATTTGTTTTTCATTATGCCCACAATGTCGTCTTATTTGCTGGTTTAGTTTAAAGAAAGAGACACATTTTTCATTGAAAACTTCCCGTCGGACTTTTTAGTCCGCCTGGTGAACAGTGACTTCAGACGAAACGACCGGTTACCAAAATAGTTCTCCTCTCTATCGATGTGAGCATTAGTCCTTAAACGGAGCTTACAGGCTTTAAAGCCAGGAAGGCCTTCAAATAAGCAAAAAAATTACCCCAAAAGATTTAAAAAGCTTAACAAGCTTAACTAAGCTTACAGCTTTAATAAGTTTACTGTTGTACCACAAATGTATAGTAGGCGAACGAGACTGAATTAGCCAGGTTGTACTTTAAGAGCTTTAACATCAAAATAATTGGCACTTTCCCATTGATTTATCGCATGAAAACAACACCTTAAGTTCTAAAGAAACAAAGGAAATGATCCTAGTTAAAACTTACCTAATGAGGGGCGAGCTTTTTACGCCTCAGAGGGCAATTTCTTTTTGTCTACCGTTTTCCATTGTCAGCACGCCTTTTCCACGAGGTACTCTCTCCGCCAGGTCCGCAAAGCGTATATGTGTGAAGATACCTAAGACAATACAATAAGAAAAGATAGATGGGCATTTTTGTTTGTTTACCTAGTAAGTTCCAAAAGTCGTCAACGTCCTTGCGAGACAGAGCCATATAATAAAACGAAATACATTTTTCTTATAATTTTACTGTAATCTTAATCTTACTTTGTAAAGCGCTTTAGAATATTTTATAATTTTAGCGCTATGTAAATCTAATAATAATACTATTATGATGATTATCATTGTCATTGTCACTGTCACTGTCACTGTCATTGTCATTGTCACTGTCACTGTCACTTTTACTGTCATCGTCATCGTCATCGTCATCGTCATTGTTATCGTCATTGTCATCGTCATTGTCATCGTCATTGTCATTGTCATTGTTATTGTTATTATTATATTATTATTTGTGGTCTCATTCTTATAGGGTTTTACCGGCTGGGTTTTAGTTTCATCAAATATAAGACCTTCAAAGACAAGGATAGTCTCCACCGCAGCCGTTTTGTGGGATGTCACGGAACGCTCCCCCTAAAGAAACTTTGGGGAAGCGTCGCGTGACATCCAAAAAAACAGCTGCGGAGGAGACTAAGACAAGGACGGATCCAGGAGTTTTCTTAGGAGGGGGTGCACCACTAAGGAATGACGTAAATTTTAAAAGCGAATACCAAGAAGATGGCTTCATCTCAGGGAGGGGGGGGGGGGGCGGACGCACCCCCTGCACCCTAGATCCGCCCTTGTAAGAACTTGACGTTTTACAACGTTTTAGTTTGACAGGGTTTTTCAGAGCACGTTTGAATTACCAAGTTTTTGCGTTGCGTTGGTCAGGATTTCCAGCGTTAGCTTTTTGAGTGGGAATCTCGAGTCTCCCGCAATTCTCCTTCAAGTTTTTTCCTCATTTATACATTGAGACGCTGGTCTCGAAAAGTCTGGCTTCCGAAACGCTAGCTTGAATGGTGTTGCTGCTGATGTCACTGATCTGCTGATCAGTAGCTCCTGCAAGAACCTGCTGCACTTTCGCGCCTACTTTTCGCGCCAATTTCTGATTTGTGATTGCAGACTGTCTATAGAGGTTATAGTGAACGCGAGGTTTCAAATAACTATTTTTGGAATTAAAAGTAAACCGTGTGTTTTTTTTTTTTATGCAATTTGATTGCGTTTGTATACTTTGTCACCGGTCCTCGTGGTCCGAAGTTTCCCGTACAATAGTTCTCGTGATCATGCACGTGGCGAAGTCATGTACCGATTGAAGGTCGGAGATTTTTTTTAATTCCCGAGGTTTTCGACCGCACAGTAGAACAATGAAGAAATTTGCCAAAGACTGATAACTAACGGAAATAACCGTCTGCAGTCTAAAGCATGTTCAACATGATTCGCACAGGATGAGACGGTTTTCAGAACATGGTTGTCGAAGTATTAGATATATCAAACACGAAAGACCGTGTTAACGTTTGACCACATTTCCAAACACCGAGAAGAGAGTTGAAAATACGACGACGAGTATTTTGACGAACTTCGAGGTGCTTGGAAATGTGGTCAAACATTGTCTTGAGTGTTAGATATATTTTCTCAATCGAAACTAAAACTAAAGAGGAAATGGAGAAATAAAACTGTAAAAATCCATTAAGATCAGATGCCCAACTGCACCGCCACGGTAATAACTTGATGAATTTTTAATAATAATAATAACAAAAACTTTATTTAAAGCTGAAAGACCGATCAGCGAAGTTCGGGAGGAAGACGCTGGTATAAACCATGAGTTTGAGAACGGCTTTTCTTGATCGGCATTTCGCGCTCATTACGTGAACCACAAAAGCCTACTAACTATGCAAAAACCAAGAAAACTTTATTTTGACTCTACATGAACCGCATGTCCTGCACGAACTGCATGTCCTACCTTCAGTGCCAGTTCTAGCTAGGAGCGGCATGCCTGCTCCAGGGCATGCATGACTTTGCATCGTACACGATCGGCTTTTATCCTTTCTCAAGTTAGCCTAGAAGAAAAGCAAACAAGAAAGCAAAGAGAGATGGGAAATTTACTGTGCGATTTTCATCGCCATGTTGAAATCGATGTTTTTCTTGTCGCCTGGAGACAAGAGGTAGGGGATGATTGTCAGAAAAACTGAATTAAACCCAGAAGAGCAATCTGGGTGTGGCGCAAGCTTTATTTGATGGGTGATGTGGCAGCTGTCGTAAGGTCTCATGTGAATGGCTTGCTACCCTTTGAGTGTACAATTGAACAAACAACAGAAACAATGCCCCTAGCCCTAAAACATAACAGCTGCTAACAATGAAGAGAATTACAAGCTAACGAGAGCTGCTACACTTCTGTATTTGATTCCTAACAGATACCACTTTAAAACGGACAACAGAGGCAACCTTTGAAGTCATCAATGATCAACCTGTCGCGTCATATTTTGAGCAAGTCTGTCTTTTCCAACAGATTTAAGCAGCCTAAAGCAACTCGAGCATTGCTTCCTGACCACCCATATGGGATGGTGGGGCATTGCGGATCCCTGTCCCCTAGCCTGCGAGCGCAGACGCATTTCTGGCTGTCGCTTGTCTCCACCGGAGATAAGCAACAGCCGGAAATACGTCTGCTTTTGCAGGCTACCTGCCCCCCACCTCCTGCATTTTTAAACCCCACTGCAATTTTTTGAACCTCCACATAACTGTAACCCTTCCCTTCAGTTGGACACTGTAATTTTTATTCCCGAATTCTCAAACTACCCAATTTTTGAAAACAATTTTCATTTTCCTTGGAGGTTTGAATAATCAGGCTTCCACTGTATTTCTATTCCCCTCTGTATGGGATGGTAGTCTATTGCAGGGTTACACCAAGCATCAAATTTGCCAGTAACCATTTACCAATGGAGACACACACTGAGGAAGTAAAGTCTTGTCCAAGTACACGGAATTTCCCCGACCAAGGTTTGAATCTGGCCTGCTTGATCTGGAGTCCATCATGCAGGAGGGAGAGAGTGATAATTAGCAAATTAACCTTTTTTAAAAGCTCTAATCAGTAGCAGTCAAAACATGCTGTAAAATTTCAATGCTTGTCAAGGGTCAACTGTCCTTCAGATGCAAACCAACACACTGCAGAGGGCGATACAAAGTGAGCATGCCCAGCTGCGTAGCACCCACATACAATGTGGAATAGCAATTTTGTAGGTGCTAGAAAGCACTAATGCCTATGACATTCCCAGGAACGTTTTCTTTGACAAAGGAAAACAGGTCGCTGTTGTCTCAATCAACTGAGCTTCAAGGTCAGCTGCAAGCAGTTGTGCAAATCTAGACTGTGAATTTGCAGCAGTGAGGATATTATGTCATGATAAAGTCACCTATTCATGGTTGTGACAATGTTTTGAAGTAAGCAGCTTTACTATTATAGTAGTGGCTGATTTTGCCATCTTTTTCTCCACAATCAAAAAAAGAGCACAGCAGTGTAGCTGGCCAACATCATGAAGTACATGCAGGTGATTCTTGCCAACAGCCACCTTTTTTTTGGATAACCTTACTCATACATGTAACTGTATAGGGTCTGTTCTAGAAACTGTGATTATCAAACCCTCTGAAAGAATGGAAGCGTTTTCTTTATCTTGCACGGATAGTTTCAGTTCCTTTTCAAGCCCTTTAATTTTCCTCTACTGGCAAAAATTGTACTAGCTCAGTTATGAAAAACCAATTTAGGCTCAGCCAGTTTGAGAATAAGAACTTTTTCCATTATTAATGTTATGAAATAGTTACATTCTGTTGCCATTTGCCAACGTTTCCTTTCTGTCTTTTTCTTACCTCAGAAAATCAAAGAACTGACAAACCAAAGTGCACTCTGCCATGTTCCTTACTTAAATTTGAGCATCACAAAACATATCTCAAAATAACTATCTTGTCCTCACTTAACCTTCTTTACTCTGATTATTTCGTTTCTAGCCTTGACATAACAAACAAACAAGCAAACAAACAAAAAAACAAACCCCGTGACTAGATTGAGAGTTATAATTTCAATTATTGCTACTAAATTATAACTTTGAATTTGCCACAATCAATCACATAAAGAATGGCTTGAAAAATAAATCAATTTGGCAACTACTTCAATCCTGAAAAAAGCTTATAATTAATTTAATTATTTTGTCAGTGACACAAGTTTCTTCAGAAAAAATATCTGAGTTCTTCAACTTAGCTTCAGGAGAATATAGCTCGGGGAAGAATATTATATTTTGAAAACTTCAGCTAAAATTGAACTCCTGTCTAAACTGACAAGACAGAGAAAAAATTTAAGCAAGAATGAATTGCCTGAAAAACAACATTAAAATAAACTTGATTTAAAACTTCAGCATAAAACTATTCAGATCTTTTGTCCAGTGCTGTTAGTGCCAAAGAAATTCTTCACAATAAGTACTTGGCAAATCGCCACTCCAATGAGGGCGATACTTTGTATAAGTGACCACCAAAATACTCTGCTTCCACTCCTGGTGACAATGAAATGGCTTTTAAAATTCTTCTTGGTCAAATACGTCTGGTAATTCTGGGCTTTTTCCAGCTGAAGTCTTATATTCTCAAGTGTTGTCTGCCAAGGAAAACATAAAAATGAATATTCACAGGAGCGGCAAAACAAAAAATAAAAAAAACCAGTAAAAAGTTTACAGAACGACTGCTCTAACCACAGCCGCCCAAAAACATTTCCCACAAAAAAAAACAAATTATAATTTTTCAACAAATTATCCATGTAATTAATCTCTACATTACAAAGGCTGCAGATTTGTGGTCATTTTGATTAGCATCTATTTCAAAACTTTTAAAATATCTGTGGCTAATTTGCAAAGCTTTTGCTCAACTGGCCTTGGTTGAAGTAGGTGTTCTGAAAGTGCGTCCTCTCCCTCAAAATACTTAACACTGAAAAGAGGTTGTTTAATTCACAGAATGACACTTGGCACATGATACAAACTACAATTCTGACACCTCTAAAATTGGTTTTAATTCTTTGATACAAATATACATCATGTTCATGATGTTCTTACCCTAATGCTGTCTATTTGTATTTCCTGGATTTCTGTGTCTGTATCTCCCTGCAGTGACGACAGCCAGCTATCCACCTCGTCACTTTCAAGTCCTAGGTCTACATAGACTATCTTCTCTGCCAACATACTAAATGAATTGTCAAAACAGAATGTGTAAATCCCATCCTCAGCTGCCTGGATAGAATGAACTTCATCTGTTTTCTTTTCGTCATCTACCAAAAGCGCTTTACTAGGAGCTACCACTTGAAACGTAATGTCCATTTCTCCACCTCCTTCAATCACCTGTGAGATAAAAGAGGTATAAAATTAACAATCGAAATAGATTCCATGCTGCCATGCACCTGTTTGAACAGCAATGGATGACAGATGACATCAAAATGTAGTAAGAACAAAAAAAGTGGCACATGAGGAGATAGCCAAGCTTAAGATTTCCTTAGTACCATGTCTTCTGTGATCAGTTACTAAAGAGACGCACTGCAACATAGAATCTACCAGTCAAAATGCGAGAATAAATATGACAAAATCTTGAGAAATCAGAGGCTCTGTGAGCAAACTATGAATTGAATGTTAGTTTTATCTTTTAAAAGGAAATTGCCATTGATCTGAAGAAGGACATAAAACTATGTGTTCTGTTTCCCTAGTCTGCTGCTCATTTGAAAAAAGGACTTTCTTTTAGTTTGTTGAATTTTAGTGAAGTTTTAAACACCTTGACAAACAAGTATTTCACTAAATTATATTAATTTTTGATTTCCAGATTGGCCTAATTTTCTTCAAGCAATTTATAGGGCGCTACTTTGAATATCAACTGTTTGAACAAAACATTTAAGCAGTTCTATTGTAATTGAATACACGTGTTGTCAAAGCTTCTCCATCAGAACAGGAATAATAATGATTTGTCAGCACTTAATTATAAAAAAAAATATTGTGTGTTAGTACATGTTAAAACTAGGAGTGTCTCGATCTAACCTGATTGAAAATCATCCCTTCATTTTTTGTGTGATGTAAAATCTTGGTGCTGAATATTAGTTAATTACTAGCAGATAGTCTGCAAATTTGCAATCAATAGCTCTCACAATCAATATTACAGGCAAGGGGCTAGAACAGTTCTTTACAGAATTGTTCAAAACTTCTATATTCTGTGATAGTGTCTATCACAAAGTTACAAGACCATTGTAATGCAAATTGTAACTTTATTAACTGCATGGCCATGGGCCGAGCACGGTTCATGTTCTACACAGGGTTTGTTATTTACTTTTTTTTTTATTTTTGTTGGTGATCAGACCCAAACTTCCTCTCAGCCAAATTTTGAATCACGCAACCTGTGATGTTTATTCGCCAAAAGCTGTTGAAACATTAATACACAGACAATATTACAATATTGTTTTCTTTATTGTGTGTAAAGTATATTTTCTTCTGGTTTTATCAAAGTGTTGGATTCGAAGGGAATAATAAATAATTAGGCTAAAAAAGGTATTACATCAGCCATAGAATGCACTGATGTTGCATCTTTCACTTTCGCTACATGACAAAAAAGATCGTGTTTACTTTGCAAGTTTATTTCGCCAGGAGCGACAGTCCTTTTAGTTTTCCAAGTATTTTTCGTATTTTTAGACAAGAGAAGTGAATTGCCATGCTGTTTTATTGAAGCGAGTTCAGAAATCGGAAGGAAAATTAAATATTTGTAAGCCAAGTAAAGGATGTGTCAGAACGTGCAAGGATTACGTCATTGGTAGGGAAATAACCACTATACCAAAGATAGCCATGGATACTGTAATTTTTGAATTATGTGACTCATGTGACTACTTTGCTAGCCCTTTACTCATAGAAAAAACCAGTTAAATTTAATTGAGACTTTTAAGAAAGAAAGCTGTTGTTAATAATGTTATTATCGAATCGTTTGTATCGATCATGCCCATATATATCCCAAAGAAAGTTCCAGATTAAGACCATTACATCATCAGAGATTTCACAACAGATGTAGCCTGCGAATGCAGACGTATTTCCGGCTGTCACTTGGTTCAGCTGAACCAAGTTACGGCCAGAAATACCTCTGCGTTTGCAGGTTACAACCGATGGTGCAATAATACAGTTTGTGTTGATCAAGTGATGTGATGATGAATCATCAAGGACTACTTTGGAATGTGCGCTGCATTGCGACTGTAGAGCTAAGAAAACAGTTAAATTTTAAAAGTGTGGTTATAAGATCTTACAGATCTTCTTGTTTCTTTAAATTTAATTTAAATTGCACATGGAACCTCAGGCAGTAAATCATACCATCTTTTCTGGCAGTTGTTTTATAGAAAAGCAGTTTGAGTTTAATTTTTAACAAAAAAGAGTTACTATAAAATTATGAAATTAATAAACTCCTGAAAGCAGCGACCCTGCAAAAGAAGTACAAGACAAACTTCACTGAATTTATTGTGGTGAAACTTTAGATGTCAGAAAGACCACTGACGGTAACCCTAATATTTCTGGAAAATAAAACTTTTCTGAATATGCCTGCAATGTTTGTTTACTTATGAAGCATTTTTATAATAACTGTAGAAATTCCTGCACGCTCGTTGGCTAATTTTTATTGTCAATATGCTGACAGACTGACACAAGTTTATAATTTATACAATGTTGTTATTGTAAAAAACAAATTGACATCAGTTTATCATGCATCTGTGCTGTTTCCAGAGGGGTGGGGTGCTCTTAGAAAAAGGCCCTTACAGGAGGGTAGGTATGAACATTTTCTGGAACTACACATTGAAATTTGTAAGTCTTGGTTTTTATGGAGAGAGGAAAACCAGAGGACCTGGAGAAACACCCTTTGAGCAAGGACAAAAATCAGTAGTAGATTCAACTCAATTATGGTGCCAGGAAGGTGAGCATTCTCACCATGTGCCATCCCCGCTTCCAATTAATTCAACAGTTAAATGGTCATATTTGTACAGGCTTGCCAGCCGCAAGATGGCAGGATTTGATGCTGTGTGGATGAAAAAATTCCCATACTGACCATTTTGTCATTTTTTTTTAACCTGTTGGGGAAAAATGCCTATTCAAAATAAAGCAAAGGTCTCAGCTAGCAAACTAGCCAAGACTAGCTGGTTTATATTACTTCCTTGTTATGAAGGCTTGATGCATGACACTGCATGACATAGTGACATGAGTTGTGTCCCCATTGAGGATGCACAGAAAAAATAAATGTGAATTTCGTTAAACAGCTGTTCCCTTCTGTCACCTTCAGTTCCCTTCTGTCACTTTGATTCTCTAGTGCACAATAGTGGTGGCCTAAAGCACTTTTCAATGATTACTTTCGGGATGCCAAAGTGTGAAAATGCCTGACATTTTGTATGGGAGGAGGGAAATTTAGATTACAAGCCAGACGCTTGCATTAATAATTTAATACCTAATTTCAGTGTCAATTAAAAGCACATCCACATATCAACCTTGCATACAAAAAATTGTAAAAGTTAAAGGTTCAATTAGCATTAAAACTATAGGAAAACACATACTATTTTTTCAATTGAAATATAATAACGTAAGACAAAAGAATTTTTCTGTAAACCATCAGTTGCTTGGCAGTGCAACCACGAGTTCTGTCTCAGTTCAAAACTTCAGTATGGTAGTCGTTAATTCGATTTAGCAACTACATGTAAGTATTAATGCAACGTAGGTCGCTAAAATGAAGCTAACTTCAGGTGCAAGCGAATAACATGGAAATAAACAGTTATACGTGTTAATCTGTAGTCTTACTGTCTCATTCAACGGTACAATTCTCCACAAACGTCGTTGGTTTGTACAGCAGACCGAAAGTAAATAAAGCCGAGTGGTAAGTATGAGTATGTAAGATGAAGAGCGTGAATCTCTATTAAAATCACTGAAAACACAATCTTGTCTTACCTGATATTCTATTTCCAAAGTTTTGTTATCACTGATATTCTCGTAAAAACAGTTCACTTTCCCTGCTTCCACTACAGTTGTGAAACCATTCAACATCGCACGGGACATCGGCAGCAAAATAAGCCATTGTAGAAGTATGCTGAGGAAGATGCAACTTGCTGGCAACCGCATTCCCGGGAGAAACGTAAGAAAAAACAAACCCAGCTAATTCTACTAACTGAAAGTCAATTACTAAACTGACCTGGCAATGCAATGCAGATGCTAACTAGTCGATGGTTAATTTACTAGCATTCTGCATATTATCGACCACACTATCGCATTGAGTACGTGTCCGCGAGTAAGACGATTTCCCCCCCCTCTTCCCAGGATTCTGTGCAGTACCTGTTGCTTTGGCGTGTGATGGCGAGATTGCGTGACACGAAGGGAAAAGAGGAATGGGGGAGGGGTGGGAATGGCTGATCCCACACTGATAATGACTTCTGCAAACCAGACTCATGGTCAGTAGCCTAGGATACTGACAGTGCTGGTATTGCAAACTGGGAAAGCTGAACTTCTGACTGGGACGGATGGCGAGGAGAAAAGGTTGGAGGGAGGAAGTTTGAAAAAAATATGTACCAGCAAAATGAAAACGGTGCGGTGTGGGGAGGGGAAAAATTCAACGAGCTCAAACGCAAGAGAGTGGGTAGGACACATGCCCATCCAGACGGGACCTTTTCCTTTTGAGTCACAATCTCATTTTCATGCAGATCAACTCATGTAAAAGATTTGTACCAGTCGTAAACCTGCATTTGCGGGAGGCGACATGTAATGCAAATAGGAAAAAGAAGAGAGGAAATTAATTTCGCCTGATCATTTTAAGGGACTGTGCAATAATTACTTGGAGCGGGGGTGGGAAATGGGGAAATATGCCCCAAAACTAAGTCATACCCCCCTCTCATTAAGCAAAAATTAATGTCAACCCCCCCTCACATAATGATAATATTAAGGCTAACCTCCCCCCCCCTGAAAAACGTCTCCTATTGATTCCGTCATACCTAGTTTGCTTGTTGGAGTTCTTCCTCCGGTACAAACATTACTTCAAATGACTCTTCGACGCATGTCGAAGAGTCATTTGAAGAGTCATCACATCAGAATCACTGGACTTTGAGCTTGTGTCGTCTTCGCATGAATTGGGAGATTTGTCATCTTCTACAGCATCTCAGGTCCCGCTTCTATCTATCCTCAAAAACTAAATTCACCTTGTACTACTCGCTAATTTATCCTTATATCATCTATTGTAACTCTACATGGTCGTCTACATACGTAATAGAATTTATTGTCTGCAAAAACGGGCTGTGCGAGCTATTACCAATTCAGATTATAGAGCACATTCTGTTCCTTTATTCTCCAAATTAGGAATTTCAGACATTTATCAAATCAACACGTTTCAAATAGCTAAATTTATGTACTATTATCATAATAACCTGTTTCCTCCATTGTGTTAAAACTTGTTTTTTCACAAACAGTCAAATTCATGGCTATAGCACCAGAACAGCCAATAACTATCGCGTGCATCATTGCCGGACTAATCTAAAAAAATTCATAATTCTTTACCAAGGTCCAAAGATTTGGAATTCCCTTCCTGTTACAATCATTTTATTGTCAAGTTTTCCCAATTTTAAGAAAAAACTGCCGGAGTTTTTATTACAATAATTACTGAACTGGCAAAGCCGCACACTGTTGAAATATTGATGTAACCGTATTGTTACGTACGAGGTGGCCTCAGCTAAAAGCCTGATGGTTTCTAGGTCACCTCGCCTCACACTAAAACATTTATATATACTGTACATTAAGTAAAAGGGCAAAATAAACAGATTAGAATGGAATGGCACTGAGGTTCCCGCGTGCGTGGGTGAGAACGTTAACTCGATCAATCAACTCAGCCTTGCTTCCACTTATCTTAAGACCTTTTTGCTTTAGATACATTTTCAGCTGCTTGTTGGTAGGCGCTTTTACATCTTTTTCAATTGTCCAAGAAATAAGCGGAAGAGTGTTCCGTTCTCTTACTCTATTTTTTGGCTTTTGCATCGAGGAACTCAAGGTGCTGCACATAACTTTTACATGCAGTCTCGTCCGCGTTGTACTGGGAACATACCTCTTGCAAAGACCTTTCTTCAGAAGAGGGCAATTTTCACTAGTTGAACAATCTCTTTATCTGGACACCTGGGAGAAAATTGTCGATCTGGTCTCCAGTGGACGTTGCCGTAGTGAATGGTAAATACTTTCCAGGCGAAGTAGCATCTAGGGTTGGAACTGGAGAACGTTGGACAGGAACACCTCTTGTGCAACCTTCATTAAGGCATCCATCACATGTTGGAGTGAAGGAAAACTAAAGCGACTCAAGGAAGTACTTCCCCTGACGAACATGGTCTTCTCTTACTTTCTGAAGCTTTTCAAACAAGGCATTCCCACACATATTAAATTTTACATTCACCCCCCCCCTCTCTTGTTGTCATTTTCTCCTATGCCCCCCTCTCTAATTTTCCAACCCCCTCCTCCAGGTAATTATTGCACAGTCCCTAACTGGAAAATCAGAATTGAGGAATGCGTAAGAGTCGCTAGGGCATAATCTGAAAAAGAAATATGAATTCTTCAGCTAGAAGTCAGACTTACCAGAGTGAGAATTGAAAAACGTCCTGCATGCTGCTAGTAGTGGAATGTCGTCGAGTGCGGGCAAATTCACAATGATAACAAATGAGATAGGGCATTTTTAGCTTGGTAAATATGGCAGTTTCAACCAAGGTTGTCCCGCAAAACGCCTAAAAGCGTTCGAGGTAATGCTGAAAGGTATTACGGGTAGTAACATTTCGCGTTGCTTGACTGAGGCTCGCGGTATTTAAGCAAGAAGGAAGAGAAGTATGAATATATGTGTTGGTGCTGTTTCGTTCAACGACGCTAAAACAACTTGAGCTTCAATAAAGCAACGGTTCAACACTAATACCCATAAATTTCTTCAAACGCCGTCGCGTTCGCTTTTGTCGGACGTTTCTCGAGACAGCTTTCTGTATGGGAAGAGCAGCATTGAAAGAGCAACATTAAAATCGACAGTCAGAACCAAGGTTTAACTTCCTTTACACGCGTAGCTTGCCTTAGTTACCTCATTTGGTTATCTGCGCTTGGAGTGACTGGCCAGATGTGATTACTTTGGTCTAAAATCCCGCTTAAGTCTTGGGACAAGTGCACTTCTGTCCAAGATATGGTCTTTCTGTTCACCTCTCCCTCCCCACCCCCAACACAATGTTGATGTTGATTCTCATTATATATTCCAACATTGCGTTGGGGGGTGGGAGTCGGAAAATTAAATAATTACCTCCCACCTAGAAATAATGCGTCGCCAATTGGCATTTTGTCCAGTGTCCCAAGAACGTTTGGCCAGGATTGTAGGTTTAGGCAAAACTCATAAGAAACAGACCGAAGGTGAAATCAGAGCTGACACACATTTCCACATCCCCTGGATTTATAAAATGTGCATTTAACTGCTCGGATATCTACTGATAGTCGTTATAAAAAGCCATACTACACCGCACAGAAACGTTTATTTAATTTCCACAAGGGAAACTCACAAGATAATGCTCCGGGGGGACACCCTCTGAAGAAAGTTACAAGTACTGTACAAAATAACCCGCCCATCCCATCAAAGTTATTGCAAGGCACTCTGAAATTAAACGTGCACAGGCAGGCCAAGAAATATGACTTATGAGGAAAAACAAAAATAGGGGAAATCGTTAAAAAAGGACCAATGAATTCCACATGGAAAAACAGACTCTTGCGGTCCAAAAGATTTGATAATTAACGACGAAGTAATAAGCTTGAATGAGTTCAATTTCTCTCATTCGTTCTACGTTTCAGTTATGAGAAGTCCATTAGTGGCTTGATCTGTCACTGCGTGACTTCGTTCCCCAGAATCAAGTTCTTGCTCCACACTTCTGGTATCAGGAGTTACTGATCGACTGACCCCATTGCACAGCTTAACATCTATCTCTGCGAGCTTGCACGGTAGCGACGTCTTGAGGTCACGGTGGAGGCCATTCGGCGCCGCTGAGTCATCGCTCTCTCCACATGTCGAATCACTAACGCTTGTCTCATAACATGTAAGATCCACTAAGGGATCTGAACCATTTTCAGCGTCTTTATCTTTGTCATGTAATTCTATACCAGCTTTACCCTCGACATTGCCATCGGCTGCAATTTCTGGTCGAGAGGTCTTGTTCGTGTTAATTGTTAAAGAAGGTAACGACTTGTTCTCGCACGATACCTTTGTTTTCCTTAGGTCTCTTTCTGGCGAAACAGTTGTCACTGTTGGACTATCTGTCCCCTTCACTGTCTCACAATTTGACAACAGAGCGTTCATAACTGTGTCAGATATTTCTGTGTCAAACACACGATTTGATCCCACATTAACTGACTGTTTATTAGCAGCTGTAATCTCGGAGGACGCCACTGTACCCAGCCCAGCCCGCTCATTGCCGGCAGCTAAAGTTGCGCAGCTAGGTTTTGGATCTGGAGCTCTTGTTACCAATATTGTTGAATTGCTTCCCGCGGTTACAGATGAAGTTGAAGAGGCTGTCGTCTTTAACATGATCGGTTTATTACCCAGAGCTAAAGAACTGGTTTTAAGTTCAGATGGTTTAACTTTCAATTGAGTTTTTGCCGCCTGGTCAACTGGTTTGTTGACTGTGGCAATTTTGGTTTTTGGAGGCAAAGTCGTTGAGGCTGACAATACAACCTTATGCCCAAGTGCAGTCTGCGCAATCTGAGCTGTATTGCCTAACACAGCAATCCCCGCTCCGGATAACTGAGTTGTTGTACTTGTGGTAGATGAGGTTAATGAACTTGGAGGTCTGATAACGACTACCTGTTGGGGCGCTGACGAAGTAGGCACGACAATAGCCCCTCCCTTGACTGCCAGAGGCACAACCCCTCCTGATCCTGGGCGCTGCACTAGAAAGACTGGGGAAGTTGACAATACACTAGATAGTTTGGAGGGTGTAACGGAAATGGCCACTTTTGGGACGGCTTGGCTTGGCAGCTGAGAAGTAGTCGATTTAGTACAAAGCGACGAGTTTGCGAGTGTCGCTACTCCGACCGGATTTGACAATGAAGAAGTTGAAGAAACGACGGCGCTTCCTTGCGTTGTTAGAACAGCAGGACTCAACGTTTTCCCTTGAATCAAGGGTTGGGACACAGGCACGGTTTTCAGCACTTGTAGCGGCACTCCAGAGCTTGACACCAACATAACTTTTCCTACACCTGACGGTACCGCGGCGGACAAGCGCGATTGTGACTGATGATGCTGAACGGTAGCAGAAACAGCTGTTGATGAAGGACACTTGGAAACCGTGACAGCTTGATTGGAGGCGGTACTGTGTAAAGGCGTCGTGGGCACTCCAACTGATGAACTAGGCTGGGCCGCCACTGTAGATGAAGCTGACGCATTTAACGTAACGGGGGGTTTAGAAAGTATCCTGACCGAGTTCACCTTCTTCTCTGGTTGTATTACCCTAGCAGAGGGCAAAACTGTCTTTATAGAAAGTCCACTTGCTAAGACCGTGTTATTTGTATTTACCGCGGCAGAAGTCTCAACTGTGACATCAACTGCTTTCTTGGCAGTAACAGAATGCAGACCAGCAGGAATATGGAGAATATTTGGTCGATTTCCCTGTGGGATCTTGGTGACGGAAGTCGGAGGTATGACGGTAGCTCCTCCTTGAGGTACTGTCGCAGCTACTGTCTGGGAAACTGTGCCAGGTTTGACCTCTGTTCCAGGAGCATGCTTCTTTCGCTTCTTTTTCAACCTAGGAGGAGTTGTTTGAATGGCGATGGAGCATGAATCGTCTTCTTCCTGAACTCCTGGGCTTGCAACAGACTGGTTACTTTCCTCGACAATGTTCGCCTCTTCAGCTTTTCTCTTTTGTGGAAGCGAGAGCTGAGTTGCTGCGTTGCCTTTGTTCTCGTCATCTTCGCCATCTTTGTTGGCTTGGTCAGATGTTGGTGATTTGTTTTTCCTACTCTCTTCGTCTTCCAGAATAAAGTCTTCGTCACTGGACATGTCCCTTGCTCCAGCATCTTCAATCTCGTCTTCAACACTTTCTTCACTGCCCCATTCCTCTGCTTCTTCAGCAGGGACGACCTCTTCTGTAAAACATAAATAAGAATCAAGGTTCTTGATAACTTGTCTATACTATGCCAGAGCAAATCATGTGCGGCGCAAGTAAAATAATCGGGGGCCATGTCAATTCTCGACGAGAAAACCAAATCCATCCAGAGAGAATTAAAGAGAATGTGCAGAGACTAGTAGGAAGCAAATGAGATATGGAGCACATGGTCATCAAATGAGACAACAACAACATCTGAATTATGCATGTATATGGGTTCTTGATTAAGCGTGAGATCAAGATGGCTGGATATTAGCCAGGTTCTTTTTTGGCGTCCATAAACTCGCAAAAAAAAGAACGAGGCCAATATCCAGCCACCTTGACCGAACAAGCTTGGTCAATAAAGGATTTGTTATACGGCTTGTGGGAAAATTTTTCTTGCGGCACACAGTGGGTATTCCACGTAGCCAATCACAGTGCTGGATTTGGTTCATCTTGCCCGCTCACGGAGCTAGCCATATAAAATAAATTACAGAGAAACAGCTAACACTACCATAGCAATAAAGTGAGCAAGGAATGGCGCAAAGTACAGCTTTGTAGGCAGGCATAAGGTGAAGGGTGCATCCAAGCCTCGTGGCCCATCATGCCATATCCGGAGCAATTTAGAGTCCAGTATATCTAATACCCCCTAGATGGTATGCTCGTCTATCACAGAGTTCAAACCCCCCCTCCCCCCTTACTCATACTCCAGGGTGAAAAGGGTTCTTTCCAAGAAATCCACAGACTAAAATAACAGGATTACTGACCTGGCTCTTCAACTGGTTCAGGTTCTTGGCTCTCCTTCATGATCTTTATCTTTGCCTTGCTCATCAACTTGCTAAATGACATCTCGTACTTTTCCAGTTCTTCAAGCAAGGCTAACAGGCTGCCATGCAGATCAATTTCACAACGCTTTCTTGGGGGTGGGGGCTTGGGTTTCCTGCCACGTTTCTTAGGGGGAGGAGGTGGTTCTGCAAATTTCTCACAGAGCTTCTTCAGAGACTCAACATCGAATGCAGCGAGTTCAAACCCTTCAGCAATTGTGTTCTTTGGTTCCTGCTGTTGTTCTTCTACAGCTGGGGGAGGTGATGGTGGATTTGGAGCTTCTAGTTCAGGAGATGGTGTTCCACTTCGTAGCTACATCAAGGAAACAAAAGATGTTTTAAAATCAGGATGTAATAACAGCTAGGTAGAACAGCCACAACTTCTGTTTCTAGCTAAATGACAGCTTTACTTACCTTTCTAAGTCTTGAATCTCTCCTGGGTTGGGTGGGTGTGGCAGTACGTGTTGAAGTTCCCTTGGCCTTTGTTGGAGCTGGTGGTGGGGGTGGAGGTGGGGGTGGGGCAACCTTAAATGCAAAGAAAATGGTCTGTTAGCCCTTAAAGCGTTAAATAAAACTCAAGATACTTAATGAGAAGGAGGAGAAAGGGAGGGATGAAGACATGACTTGACTGACTCTGAAGAAGTATGCTTGTAACATCAACTTACCTTCTTCTTTCGTTTGTTTAATGTTGGGACATCCAAGGGACACTGCTTGTAAATACGTAAATCTGAAGCAGAGAAGATCGGAAAATACAGATACGACCAGCTGTTAGCATCATTTCCCAGCACCATGTCTCTTTGTTCAGTTGGAGCAATGGTAGAAAGATGTTCACGGAAATCATAATCTCTGACCTGGAATACAAGAGAAATAATAAAACAAAACAAAACAAAAAAAATAACTAAATGAATAAAAGGACAATCAGCCCACTGTTTTGAAATGGAGACAGGTGTAGCTGAGCCGTTAGGAAGCTGGTCAAGACGTTCTGAGTTCAAGTTCTCTACCATGCCATCAGCAGAATTTGTTTAAGGTAGTCCAAAATAATGGGATTTAAACTACAAAGGTTTATATGTTATATTGGTCTCAACTGTATGAGTGACATACATATACCTAGAAACTAGCCAGCTCAAGGCTTTGGTACTTAACCACTACTGAGGATATGTAATTATTTTTACAATTCTATGCATCTACTAGAGATAAAATTCAAGTTCAAAACGTTTACCACATTTTTTCAAATCAATATCATTTGGTCCACAAGTTATGTTTCTGATCAGTGAAACAATAATCCCAGAAACACTGAAATTCAGTTGACTAACACAACTTAGACTTGTTTTAACAACTTGAATAACGTTTCACACTTTCACCAGATGTAAATTTTACCACCAGAACTCATTACTGGCAATGAAAAGCTACATGCGGTCAAACGATTCCCACACTATTTCCAAAGGCCTAAACCAAGATCATTACACATGGAAATCATTTCAAATAGAAGTTATGTTGCCAGGAATAGATCTTTCCCTGGGGAATTTTTAGTCTGCGTGCAATCAGAGATAATCATAGTCTAGGCAGTTTCTTTTTCCATAGAAATAAGCCAGGTTGTCAATGAGGGCTGTAACCTGTAACACCTGTTACAGCTGAGTACACTTGATGGGCCTTTGATGCTACCGGTGAACTTGCCTATACAATTAACATATAACGTAACAAGTTTGTTGCAGGTGTGAAGTTCATGGCTACAAGTGAATCAAAACTTGATGACAGCCCTGAATAAGTTTAATCAAAACCAAAGAATAGCAGCATGACTCTATGATTTCTAGCTCAAAGTAAAGATTTGTCTCACCAGGCTGTTGTCACAAAGGCATTTAAGAATCCAAACTCGTTGATGAAGAGTTAGATCCATATAGGACTTTTCCATCAAAGGATTTACTTCACCTGAAATGGTAACAGGAGACAATTTCTTCAATTCAGAGAAAAAATTAATTCACCATGCACTTATACCGTAAACCTTTGACATAATGAAAGGAATGTATGTAAACGAATAGTAAAGTAGACTACAGGCAGTCAGTCTTTTGCTTAGTCCGTCAACCGTGGCAGTAAATAAACCTTTTCCCTTTCTTACCCCCAGGATTATGTACAGCCATTTTTTTCTCTCGCTTTTCTTTCACATCATATTGTAGTATAATAATAAGGGGAAAACAACTCACCCAACGTTTCAAATGTAGCCATATCCAAACCAAGCTGATGACAAGTCTAGAAAAATAAAGTTAATAGCAAAGATATTCTCATTACAGATATGTTACAGATGAAAAGACCTTCTAAAGGTTATTAAAGACAGGGCAGGGTTGAACACATTTCATCTTGATAGCTTAGTGGTCGGTTTTGTGAGTACGATAGATCAGCCCTTACAAGCCAAAGTCAAATTTCAATAGTTTTGCCAATACATGTATTTAAGACCTCGTATCCCTCCCCCATCAACCTTTCAGCCCAACAGGAACCAAAGGAAGGTTTGTCAGAGAACTGTAAAATTTAAGACTCTTGAGTCGTTAATAAGATGCCTAAAGTAGAAGAATTTTGAGTGTTACAGGATTGTCATTAAATTCAAAAAAGCTGGTTGTACAATAAAAGTTGGCAGTAACAATTTGAAGATGCCATCCTCCCCTTTCGTCATTCCTGAATTCTGCGTTGCTGGTGTTCATCACTACAGTAACCAGGAAATATAGTCAGCTATCAAATACTAACAATAGCCCTGATTCAGCTTCCGTGTGAGCAGGGCTTTTGTCTCCCAAATTTAGCAACCAACTGCATTGGCCATGAGCTCAATTCTACATATTACAACACAGAAAAATAATTTGTCGCTCTCTATGTTCTAACTACAGTGTAGGTCAGAAATTCCAGGTCGATGTGAATACTTACCAACACCTGACCATCCTTCTCTATAGCCTTGTACCAGCTGTTTAGTCGGTCACATAGCTTAGATTCCCAAACTTTAAACTTCATGGGAGGTTTCTTGAACAAACTATCCACAAGGGATAAACAGATATTTTGAAACAATTATTAGGCAATTGAAACAACCACTGCCATTAAGTTCCAAGTGAATGCATGGAAAGAAACTCTGCATTGCATGGCAAATCTACCAACAAAACAATGCCAAAGAAAGAATACTTTTAAATAATTTTAAGAAGGTAGATAAAACATTCACCCTGCTGTAAGGTCAAATTACAAGTAAGTCTAGCCAGTTTTTTGCTGGTATGAACACTAGATAGCTATGCTTTGTGAAGATTTCAACTATTGTTTTCTTTCCAAAATAAACTTCTCAGGGGGGAAGTTTCAGGAAGCCCCTCTGATAGAGTTAATCACAGAACATTTGTTAACACTACATTAAAACATTCCAGCTTCACGCAAGGTAGAACAGTAGTGTCTTTACAAAACCACAGTTATTGTACATTATCACATTCATTATCAATGGTAGAGTTATAACACAAGAACATTTTGTTTTATAGACATCTCACCTTTTTCTTTGATGTGGAGTAATCAAAAGAGCTGTAAATATCCTAGCCAGTAATGAGGACTTATTAGCATAAACAAAACTCAGCTCCAGTTCGGTGATATTGAGGTCTTGTATGTAGAGAAAATCTTTTAATAAAAACAGTAAGCCAGCTAGTGAAGGAATCTGTAAAGAGGAAAAAAGAAAAATATTTACGTACTGCTTGGCAAAGAGATATGTAAAATGGCATTCCCTCAAAGAAAAAAAAAACTGTTTAACTTAAGCGAAAAACTTCTTCCAACAATACCAGGAATTCACTTGGAACTACCTCAAAATTGTTTTGGATACAATGGATGACTAAAAACACATTTCATGACAAAATTAAATTCTCAATAAATTCTTATTACATTTACCTCCCACATTGAATGAAGCTGCTTGACCACATCAGGACCTAACTCTTTTTCTTCCCACACCGCTAAATCTTGAAGCAAAACTAAATTAGCTTCTTTCTTCTCCTTCTCACGTATCCGACGACGTTCACGTTCTTCTATGTCTTCCTGAATCTTCAGACGTGTAAGCAAAGAAGAAGAGCCTTCTCCATTGATCATATTAACATATGAAACACGAGCAGCAGTGCGTCGACGACTGGTCCCTTGAAATAAGAAAACAAACATTCTGTTACACACTCACTTAAACTCTGCTTAATACTTGATTATGCATATTCATTGCATCAATGAGATTGCAGGGCTCGAAAAAAACCCTGAAAATCCAGCATGCCCTTGGAACAGGCAGCTCTCAATTTTTGCTTGCCCTAGGCAAGTCCTAGTCTACATTTTTTTAATTTAGTTGGACACGACTTGCTTTCCCAGTGTGAAAGTGAGAATGAAAAGTTACTTGCCTGGGAAGAAAATCTGCTCGTCCCGGACGACTGAACGCCAATGTTTTCGAGCACTGTATTGTACAGTTGTTATGATTACCAAGCCATGATACTAACAGAGATAATAGTTTTAACACAACATATCACTTTAACCTACCATCTGAGCCTTCAGCTGGAATGAAATCACTTCTCAAAGCCATGGTAGCTTGTAAGCTAACCTTGTCTCTTAGGGACCTGAACATAAATTTAGAAGAACTAAATGAGCTCAAACTGAGAGTCTCTCTGTGAGTGTGTGCCAATGAATAGATGTGATTTTTGTAAAATGAAGCATTGTTCTGAATAACAGATAAGTCTGGGAAAAGGGAGCGGAAAGGAACCAAAATAACCTAGAGGACTATGGCAACAGATTTGCCATAAAACTTATTGAGAGTTTAAGTTTTAAATATTATCTTAAATTATGACCAGTCTTGTTTTTAATTTTTTTCAGTTCACCATTGAGCTGCAATGTTAGATGAATGTCTTGAATATTACTAGTGACAAACTTAGTGTTCCAAGTGAAGGGGTGTACACAGGGATGTATCTAAGGGCCAGCCGTAGTTGTAACAGACAAAATTCCAGCAGATTTCTCTGATAAAAATATACTTCCCCTGACCAGATAAATACAAAATGCCAGATATGGTAGTGGCTTCCAGCCTCCCTTTAGAGCTGTCCTTTTCACCTTGACAGTGACAGTTCACCTTCTTCATGAAGGAAAAAATCTATTGTGATCACAGTGACCTGAAACGTTTCTTCTAGTCTTCAATTGCATTATATGACTGTTATAATTTTAATTTTCCATGACTTTTCTTCAAACTGAGATATTGGATGGTCTGAAATGTTCACCTGTTTAACAAAGCCAGCTTTTGCTCCAGAATTTTCTCCATTTTGTGGCCAAGTTTTGAGACCCAGTGGTCAGATCCATTGTAGCGGTAACAGTTTTCCAAAATAAGACGGATGTCACCAATAACTTCTGTGATGCTGTTGTATTCATAATTGTTAAATTTACAACCAACTACCGAGAAAAAGAACAAATAGAGTAAAATTAGTTTATACAATCTAAATGCACTGTTGGGCATTTTGTTCTTCAAGTAACTGTACCATGAACAAGTTGCTCACTGAGCAAGGGCATTTCAGAGACACAGACACATTAAGTGGACAAACCGACTCTAGTGGAGAGCTGCCGAAGTCAAGAGTTATTGTTTTACTGTGGTGAGAAGATAAGTCTCAGTGATACACATGGCTGAGGAGAGTTGAACGGTTTCCAGTTTTTTTGCTGGTTGTACGCATAAGGGCATTACACTAAAAAAGAAGAAACAAGCTAGAAATTTACACCATAACAAGGGTAAACAACTTTTTTGGGGTGGGCATACTTTTGGGCAGACTAAACAAGGAATTCAAAGAATTTTAAAAGTGTGTTCTGTTTCAAATCAATCCCCATATACTGCTTTATGTTAGTTTTTCAAAGAATAATATTAATGATATCAAATCTTTTTTCTGTTTTCAGCAAAAATTTAATTCCAAAAAGCTGTTTTCGACAAGATTGTTGATGAATATAGTTAACCTCAGTTCACTTTGTGTAACTGAGAAAAGATAATATTACTAAGATAGCATTTATGGGGATTCCCTTGATCAAATAACATTAATTTTAGCGTTTTTTTATGCAAAATGTAACTTCAGTTTTACTGTGTTGGAATAGAGATTGCTTTAAATTATGATACCTAAAAAATAAAATTGTCATCCCTAAAAATGGTTTACAGTTTTAAACTTGAATATATAACTTTGATAGAAGGTTACTAAAGATCAATTAGTGAAAATTTTTCTAGCAATCAAAATATGGATAAGAACATAAAAATGTCAAAAACATCGCTGACAATATCTGACACAAAATTTACAAATTGATGATACTAACGAAATTTATGTTTTAAAGACAAAAAAAAAGTAACTAGTTTCATTAATAACAAGAACTCAACAATTCTCAAGCAGTGGAAATGTAACCATTCTGAACACGAGGGACAAAATGACAGTTTTTTTCCCTTGCCAAATGAAGGCTGTTTTCGACTCTGAATTTACAAACGTACCCAAACACTTCTTAAAACTAAAGGTCAAATCATTTGTGAACACATTTCACCCGAAAAGGAACAGCACTTTCTAATCAGATCGGTCACTTTGAGATAACATAATCAATTAATTAAACTTCTACTAACTTTGATGGAAACTCATGGGTTCTTTGATTCTCTCGTGATAGTCCCACAAACCAAGTGCCTCGGCGTCCACCGGCTCCAAAAATGGCCAAGTGACATTTTTGTAAGAATCAGCCGATATTTCCATGAAAACACGGTATCCTTGTTGCACTTCGGGACTAAGTTTGGTTAGATCTAGGATGTTCACTTGTTGTACCGGCGATTTTTCTGTTTCCGGCGGTTTAGCACGAGTTTCTGAAAGTTCAACCGGCACGACTTCGTCGGTTTCTGCGGGCTCTGCAATCGGATTTTCAACCACAATTTCATCTGTTTCCATTGAGGAAGTTTCCATTTTGAAGTACTAGGCACTCAGGCAAGTTCAGTAGCCCTTCAGTGATATATACGAAAGTCCAGTCTGTCAAGTTTCTATATAAAACACAGTATGAAAGGCAAATGCCTGTGAACCATGCCAACTTCCCTCCGACGCATTGTTGATGCGCAGCCGATGAACAAAGGTCGTGCGCCGACTCAGTAGGATAAACGCAACAACTACGCTACGAAAGAGCACGTTATCCAAATTTTGCCGAGTAATTAACCGCTTGAATTCAAATTAACCCAGATAAATCGCCATTCCAAAACGAAAAGGGAGGAAAAGGGTTCATTTACAAACAGGTGAATAAATAGTCGCCGTGAAAATTCAATATACGGTAAACGAATTAACTCTGGCTAGTGCCAGACCCCTTAACTGGCACAGATCTCGGAACATGCATCTGGGAATTCAATTAGAAATTCACCCTGAAATCACGAATTAACGAAAATTTAGTGTTGTAATAGTAGGATTTACTAGCCTGCGATGTTTACTTCATTTTCGTGTTGTCTACAACACAAAAATTATAGAATTTTTTGAACACCGACTCCATATCGACTATTACAATTGTCGAGCCCGCGATACCGCCAATTCGTTTGATTTTCCCGCCGGTTTCAAAGTTTCCCGCTCATCTCGCTCATCTCAACAAAGGACTCGACAGAGAGAACAGTCCTTGAGAGATGCCGCTTCTGGGAAGGAAGTCCTTCAAGCCGAACCCACTTCCCAAAGATCTGAGGTCTGCGGAAGAAGTATTTGTCATCAAAGAGACGAATGAAGTCTTTAGGTCGTATGAGTATCCTTGAGAATCGTGTAGAATTGCGCAGTGAGTTTTCGAATTACCGTGTTTTCAAATCTGCGCACCGATAGAACAATGTCGGTTTTGTCGGCTTATTATCGATTTGTAGAATAATAGATGAATGTTTATTCGTTTTATAGGTTCTTTTTAGCCCATATAAAATTCTGCGTTGAATAACTAGTGGAATAAGGCTTACGTCTCAAACATTCAAAGAAGAAGTGGCTGCAGACATCGGACATGCATGCTGTATGCACATCGAGTGTTGTTGGCTGTCCGAGTTGTCGATTTCACCAATGCCAAACTAAGGTTACCGGTCGTTTAGTTAACATTGTGCCATGTCAGATTATCGACAAGATGAGTTCATGGGTGAATGTCAAGTAAGCCATTGCCTGTTGATGCACCAAATTTTTCTCGCTTGATGCACTTACTGGTTTAAAAGTTAAGTACGTCAAGCTAGTAAAGTACACCAAGCAAGAAAAGTAAACTTGGGTCAACAACAGATGATGCAAGACTCTTTCTACATACAACATTCATCCATTTTGTAGACCCGCACAGCAGCATGGTATTGATTTAATTTAGTATAACTTTTTCATCCTTTGCGTGATGATCAGTGTATGCTGGCCAGCTCTTGCATATTATGCATGAGTCTGATGCGTGCAAATTAACAACGTCAATCTTTCAAGGTCTTTGGCAACATTCAGAAACTGCCAGAACATCTTTGGAAATCTTTGGCAATGTTTGTAATTCGTCAAAACATCTTTGAATCTTTAGCAATGTTCACAAACAGTCAATGAAAATCTCACACATCTGTCTCTGGAAATGGTGGCAGGTAAACCAATGCTCCTTCAGAGTTAAGCTGATAAGAGGTGCTCCATGAACTATAAACTTAATTCTCACTGGGACAAAAAGAGCGATGAGAAGAATATACTTCTTGCTCCTGGATTTGTTATGTTATGCTTCAATTCTCTTCTCTGACCTTATATTTAAGTACTTTTCCTTGACATGATGAAGTGAATACGTAAATCGCATCATTCTTTATGGATTCCAAGTATGGGGCTGTCAGCTGACTGGAAAAACAAACCTGAAATATGGAGAAGCTGTTGCAAGTGAAGAGCAGGCACTTAAAAGACTGGAGAGCTTCCCAAAGTATTTAGAAAAACCAATTTTGCAGCTTGTTCATCACAGTAAGTACAGTTTACACATCTGTGCTGCTGATAATTCTTCTGTGTTCTAATAGTTAATGGAGGCACTACATGGTTAGCACACTGGCTTGAGAGGTCCGGGTTCAAGCCCTGGCCCGGGTCATAAGGTTGTGTTCCTGGGCAAGACATTTTACTCTCACAGGACCTCTCACCAGTCAGGTATATAAATGGGTACTGGCAAAGTTAGAGCTTGGGATAGCCCTGTGATGGACTAGTATCCCTTCCAGGAGGGAGTAGAAGCCCTCCTAGTTGCAGAAACTGGGATAAGCTCCAGTGGTATGGCCACTGGCCTGACACAGACTTAATCTTTTACCTAATTAATAATGCGTAAGACTTCAAATCAAGTGGTATGGGCTGCAGCATTCACTAGGGCCATTGTATTGTGCTCTTGGTAAGGAATTAACACTCAAAAATCCGCTTTCTACCCTGGAGTTATTATTCACTCTTAAACAACCAACCAGGCGGAGTGGCTATACCTTTTATCTGTACTTCTGATCAGTTACAGAAACTGGGTTAGGCTCTGATCTGGTAGCTGTGGTTCACTAGGCTTGTGAAGTCTTTACCTACCAACTGATGAACTACATGTTGGCCATGAGACTAATGGAGATGACTGTGTTCTTTTCATCTGTTTTACTTAGGTACATGCACACTTCAAACCCTTGTACAACAGTGTTACAAATATCTAGAGAAAGAGTATGTGGAAAATGAGCCTGTGGAGTGTTGTGTCAATGGAAAGTGGTAAGTCATGGTCAGCTATGAAAAAACAGTTTATTAGTATGCAAAGAAAACCAGTTTTAAGGTTTGCCACTTAGGCAAGCTGTAACTATGACACACTAACCCAAAAGTCATTCTCACTAGCCCCCATAATGTTTCTTACTTTCTCTCTGATTTCTTTTTGCCTGTCGGGCAAGCAAAGAATAGAATCCATGGATCATGTTTACTGTAGGTAGTGTCAGTCGACACTATCGGCCGAGTATCAGTAAACAATCGGCTGATACATGAGCAATATATCGGTCAACAGTTGGTTAAGTGTCAGTTGAGTATCGGTTGATTATCGGTCAAATGTCGATTGAGTAGTAGTCAAGTATTGGTTGATATGTTGGCCATTACACGACTGACACATATCGGCTGACGTATTGACCAATACTAGACCGACACTCAACTGATACTTAACCGCCACTTGACTGACTGTCTGCCAACATATTAGCTCTGCATCAGTCGACACTTGGCTGATACAAGGCCAATATTTGGCCAATGTATCGGCTGACACTACCTACATTAAACATGATCCAAATCCACAAGCCTGATCGAAAAATCCATGAGCCCTTGCCATGAGCTATTGGACACAGCTTCCTTTGCATGTTGTTTGAGATTAGTTATAAGCCATAAATACAGATCGCTCTTGTTTTTCATTCCCCTGCCACATTTTTTATCATACCCATAATTTGATTGAAAGAGTGGAATGAGCTATGACCCCATGAAAAATAGACTCAATGTATCAATCTGATTATAAGAAGTAGTCACAAGGTTATAAATTATCTTTTTACAATGTAACTCTTTTCCTTACAAGATCATGATGAGATTGAAATATTGCAAGAAATTTTATAGAGTATTTTTGTTGTACTGATAGTAAAAATAATAATGAGACTACTTGACATCTTTGTTTTTTTATCAGGCTAATTATTAAACATCTCTTATTCCAAAGATATGTAAACTTATCAGCCTTTTTCCTTCTTTTTTAAATTCTCCTTGGTATCATTTAGGCATCAGGGTAGAATTTCCAGAATTCATGGCCAAGCCATCACTGGAAATGTGAGTGTACAGAAATCATGCTTTTAGTGAAGAAACCTCCATTAGGATATTGTTCAAGTCGTAGTTATAATACACAAAGCACGAAAAATGGTTAAATATAGGAGGCTAAATGACCTAAGGACCTAAGGACTCGCACACACATTTTTGCTGGACCATTATACAGTCCTTGTATACTGTCCAAGGTAGATCATCAATGTATCAATCAATTAACCAAATCAATCAATCAATCAATCAATCAATCAATCAATCAATCAATCAATCAATCAATTACACAATCAATCAATCAGTCAAGCAGTCAGTCCATTATATTTAGAGATAGTAGAACCCAAGGTTGACATGAGCAATTGAATCCAGTCTGAAGTAGAACTAACATAAACTGTTAGCTTTTGAGGACAACTGGGCATACCTCCTGTCCCCATGGTAACCCAGGTTAAAAAATATCGCTGAAGATAAGGGAGAACCAATAGTGTAAAAGTCACATGTTATGCCAGACCAGAACCAAAACCAAGCAACACTGGACGCAAGTACAGATCCAAGCATGCAGGCACCTAACTTTTTGTGCAAGGGGATATATCTTGTATCTCCCATCCCAAATGTCCCACAGACACCACCTACCCACTTGCATACCGTTTGTATTAAACATTCACTTGTACTGAATATGCTTTTAGAAGACTGATGTAAGATATGACATTGAGTGTGACAGTGTGCAAGATTGCTTGAAGGATGTTCCATCTGGAGATATAAAGTAAGATATTATTTTTTTATTATACAACCTGAACCAAGTTAGATAAGTAAAAGCTTATTAAGTCAGATCTCAATCAGAGTTGTGCTCTGACTTGTAGTTTTTCCAGTCCATGATCAGAATTCTGCTCTTGAAGTCTTTCCGGTCTGTGACTGTGGAATTTTTATCCGCTTATTTCATTATGAAATTGCATAATAAAATTATTTTTATACAATTAGTTGTTAACTTATTACAAGATTGTCTGAGACTGTGCTGGGAGAAATACTGGCCCTTGGTCTTTTTGTACAGTCTGTACTATCAAGACATTGGTCTGATATTCTCCTGGTATAGTCCTTCTGAGCTTAGTAATTACTAAGATACATAAAAAATTATATGCTTTCACACTTTTTCTCAGTCAGATAATAAATGAGTTTAATTTCCTGAAATATTGTCTTTGAGAGAATTTTCAAATATCATTCATAGTGTAAATTCTAAGCTGCATCAGCATTCATCTGATTACTGCTACTAACATGCTAATTTGGAAACACTCAAAGAAGCTAGTATAAGAATACTACCATTCATGTTGCAGTTAAAATTTGATTAGATTCATTCGTATGTATCATGGTCAAAAAATGTCTGAAGTTATCTGGGAGTATTTTTTCTTTGTTCAGTGTAAAATGCAGACTGAAGGTAAAATGCAGGCTGCAGACTATAGACGTTTTAACTGAATCACGTTACCACTTCCATCATTGAGACCTAATTCAGACCTGAGCATTAGTCAGGCTAACCTGAGTGATATTCAAGCTAACAAGAGCGATATTTAGGCTGACAGGAGTGCAGACGTCAACTCTGATTAGCCTGAATAACCCTGTTTAAGGTTAGCACCAAATAATGGGAAAAAATTACAATATACACTTAAAAAGACCACTGTCTGCATTTTATCCCTGGTCTGCAGTCTGTATTTTACCCCCAGTGTGCAGGCCACAGTCTGACATCTGTTTTAATACACTGACTGATTTTTTCTTGTTTATTTCAGACGCCTTAAGAAGATGCCATCAGAGGAGACGGTGAGTTGCTTCATAAGGGCCAACACGGAAAACCCCTGGAGAAATGATAACAGCCCTTGGATAGTCAAGGTAATAGTGTAGACTTTGATTTATATTGTCAATGACTGTCCTAAATATCACAGACTTGATGATTATAGAAAGTATATTTCTGAGCTTTTTGTTGAAACAAGTGAAGCTGTCCATAATAAGCAGGCCAGGGTTGTTCAAGTGGTGAAAAACGCTATCCAGCAGATAGCGTGGTTTCTTTTATTAACACTGGCTAGTGATTTATCTGGTAGATAGTGTTATCCACCTTCCGAACAACTGCGGCCAGGTGTCCATGTTAAGTGGGTGTGTATAGATACAATAGGATTCCACTTTATTAAAGGTAAGCTACATCCAGTCCAGTTTTAAGCAGACATGTATGACCCTAACTGTACAGTCTTAATTTAGATTACATCTCTAATAGCTTTGTAAGTTATTCATGACATTGTTTCCCATGGGGATCTCTAGAGTGATTAACAGCTAATTCATCAGTAACTCACTACAGAGGAGTAACCTATGCAGACTGAAAGCTTCTTATAATGTTGCAGAGTAGGTACATTGAGTCTGTTATGCTTAGTTAATTATGATATCTACTTGGAGTTGATAAAGGTAGATTCACCACCGTAGCGAGTTTGTGAAGCTGACATTTTTGAGTGTTAGTCCTGATGAAGGGCTAACACTCGTAAGTTTCAGCAGCAGTGGTTACTTACAACTACTTAGATCTCTTGGATCATGAGTTCTAAAGGCATCCGTGGTCGAGTGTCGATCATTTGACCCTCAATTGACACTCCGTCGAGATCTCCATCAATACTCGGTCAACATTAGATTGACACTCGACTGATATCTGGATTGACACTCGACCGACAGTTGGTTGATAGTTGGCAGGGTGTTGATCAACTCATATGCATTCATCAACACTCGATGGTGTGTCTGTGAAATTAGTTGACTGTCGACCAAGATGTCGATTGAGTGTTGACCGAGTATCGATGGAGATATCGCTTCAGTCTTGACCAAGATGTCGATTGAGTGTTGACCAAGATGTAGATTGAGTGTTGATTGGGCGTCAATCGAGGGTATTGATCGACACCTGACTGTGGATGCCTTTAGTACACATGATCTGATCTCTCTAAACCTGTTAATGGCTACCCTTCTTAGTACAATTTTTCTTAATTTTCAGACTGATGTTGCAAAGAAGTATTCCCTTTTTGACAAGCTGAATGATTTTTCATTAGTCTTAAGCAAGGTACATTGTATTACATTGGTGGTAAACTTTAAAACAGACGTACATTTAGTAAAAAGATCCAAATAGCCACTGGTGCACCATGTTACCTCACTGATATGTTCAAATAAGGGAAAGACGTAGTACCTCTTTACTAAAATCAGTTACATTTGGGGAGGACTGAAAATACAATGATCAGAGACATTTCAAATTTTTCCACTAAATGAGGCTCTGCTATCCATTGATTGAGTGTCAGCAGTCTTAATGGTGATTTATATAGTGGATAGTGTTTTTCATTTTTTGTACAACTTGACCCAGATCATTCAAACTGTTACACTGAGCACAATTTCTGTATGTTGAACTCTTTTGTGCCCTTTAAATTTTTCAGACAACTACTCCTTCATCCAAGAACTCCACAAAAGGCAACAAAAGTAGTGAGAAGCCAAAGAAGAAAGCCCTGGATCAAAGTGCAGGACATGGGAAACCAGGAGTGAACAAAACAAACCTATCACAGAGAAAACTGGACTCATTTACAAAAAGCACTGACAACAACAATGCTACTGTGAGTCTGTCTAAGTTATCTGACAAGTCTCTGAACAAATTCACCCCTGCAAAGAAGGACACTGTCAACATTTGTTCTAGTTCTGAGAAAGATGATGACAAGACACCATCAGGTCAGCTTCGTGGCACTCCTGTAAAATGTAGATTGGTGTTAACTCCTGTCAAGTCTCCTTACGGAGGGGGCATCAGCAGAAGCCCTGCTTGTAAAACATCTGGTGTTAACAATGGAGGCAACAAGACCAAGAAAACTGTGGTCATTGAAGATGATACAAATGATGCAGTCATTACAAGTTGCAAGAGTCCTAAGATAAACTCTGGTAAAAAGCTTAAAATGTCTCCAAAGAGTGGGAAGGCCCAGAAGACATTAGGAGGCACAGAGGACTCTAATAAGAAGAACATGAAAGAAGGAACTGTTTCTAAAAAGCTTGATATGTCGAAATCAGCAACATTTGACGTTGTTAAGGAAAAGGAGCGTATGAAAGGAACTGGATCAAAAAAGACCAAGATTCCAAAACCAGAAGTTTTGGTGCGAAAAGGAGAATTAGTGAATGTTGATAGTGATTCTGACAAGGATTTTGAATCTTCTCCTCACAAGGTAAATATAAAGCATTTAATAATATTTTATTCCAACCTTGGTAATGATTTGAAAAGTGAACCTGTAGCAAAGATTTTCAGTTCTGTTGCTTGTGTGTAATACTAATGTGTGTTTATGGACCAAGAGGCAGGACAGGTAATCGTATAATCCATAATGAGATCACAAGGCCAACTTCTAGCCATCTTGAGCAAACAGCCTTGGTCAGAAACGGATGATGTGAAAAAGACCAATTCATATTACTGGCGGAATATGGCATGCAATCGTGTTTGGTCAAGATAGCCCCATCTTGAATGGGGAGCCATTAACAAAATTTGTTTCATCTAGCTTGCTCTCAATGCAAAGCTAGCCATGTCATGAACAAGTTTTCCACCTCTAAAATGAGACACTGTCAGGTAACTTCTACCATCTTTGAGTCTTAACCACTATATTGGCAAAATATTTAACTTTTGTTGCCAAACACTGCCGGAATCAATTGTTGATTTCTAAAGCTTTTTTGCCAATTTTGTTTCTGATAGAAAAAAAAACTTTGTGTTTTCAGCTTCAGGCTATAGGTTTATTTCTTTTTTTTTCTTTCATTTCTAAAGCTTGTAGTTAAACCAAAACAATCAAGCAGTAAAATGAAGCAAATGACGTTATTAGACCTCACGAAGAAACCAGATGATCAAGACACAGTTTTACCATTGTCACCAAAGATGAAAGCCAAGAAACAGAAAACCCTGTCTGAAATGTAAGTTTCGTAAATGAATATTGAACTAACTGGTGGCTCAAGCAGATTTTTGAGTAACGATACTGTTCAACTTTGTGCCACAGAGCATCACTATCATCAGTCCAACAGAGAATTGAGCATTACTTTTACCATAGTTATGGTTGCCAAAACATGGATTATCTCAGAAGGAGAGATCTTAGGACATACATGTATTCCCCCAGTACAGGCCTTGTGCTTGGTTAGTATGAAGTTTAATAAGCCTTATACAGTGAAGGAAAAATTAATCATCGTGCTTGGGTTGTTAACGTAGGTTTAGTGCTGCCATTCCCAAGGATAAACCTAATCAATTGATGAATGCTTTGACATTGAAAACTGCACAAGTGTCTTCTTCAAGCTGTCTTAATCTTCATACCAATTGTGTAAACCAAGCTCTTGTCGCTGAGAAGAGTAATGTGGACAAAGAAAGATTGCAGAGGTGAGTTTGGTGCATTTACAGGGCTTAAAAAAGTGTTACTCTGTTGTCCGGGACAAGTAGATGTTCCCTCTGGAGAAGTAGCTTTTCATTCTCACTTGCTTAATGGGAAAGGGATCAGGAAGTTGTTTGTTAACTATAACTGTGGTTTTGAGAGCTACTTATACCAAGGGAAAGCTGGAATTCAAGTTTTTTCCGAGCTCTGACTTATGTCACTGTCATTAAGGAAAAACCTAAACCATAAGCCCGTAATTATTTTGCTTCTTTCTGTTTCCTTTACAGTTTTAGGCAGTTTAATAAAGAAAATGGAATTTTAAACAAGGTAAGCAAGTTACAATTGTTTGATATTGATGAGATAGAATCAAACTCAAGTAACAAGATTTGTAAGTAACATTTCCTTTTATTCTAAACCTACTGCAAAAGATATACATTGCATAAGCTTAATACATAACAACACTTCATGCCAACAACACCCCTTCAAAATAGCTTTGCACAACCTGCCAGGTCACCCTCTAGAGCAACATTGCAATATAACATGTATCTGTGCTTGAATTTGAGTTTCACATAATGTTCCACTGTCTGTCGCAAAATAGACCTATTGGCAGAAACTTGAAGATAACAAGGTCTTGAACTCCAAGCCTCTTCCACTTGCTAAACCTGTGAATATGCCAAGTGGAATAACAGCTGAAATATTTGGTGAAGTAGCCATGATAGCAGACTTTGTATACACCTTCCGTGACCTTCTTGTTCCAAGGGAAACTCTGCATATCTCAATAGGTAAGTGGTGGAATGCCACTATGTCATGTATTAATGTGGTTAAATGCAATTTAAGCTAAGTTAAACGCAAAACAATGCTGGTCAGCGGCCTCCCCTGTTGTGGACATATGCAGTGGTTGGGGTTTAAGGGGGGTCGCATGGTTTTACAGCTTGACTTTTGAGGTCAGCTCATTCTCACGTGCATTCTTGCCTTTTCGACTGTGCTTGGTGACTTTGCTCCCTGCCCTCCCTCCCTATCTGGTAAGTATGAGGTAGGTATCATGGTTCCACTGTTTTTTGCAGTGTGACGGTGCCTGGTGTTTGCCGCTCACAGGGTTGTCATGGTTACCCTACGCACTCCGCTCTTGTGCTCAAGGCTCCACTATCTCTCCAGGCACCTTCCCCAAGCTCATCTATTGTTGATGAGTTTAACAGGAGCTTAAAGTCATGATATTGTTTAAGTCACTTTTTTTTTGTATTTCGTATATTTTATCTAGATGATTTTTGTCCTCTTATTATGTCGTACTTTTTGCTAAAAAACTTTCATCCTGTATGCTTTTTCTTGTAGATAATTTATCGCAGGCCTTGGTTGCTGGTAATGAGGGCTTTCCTCTGTTGTCCAGAATCTTGTTCATCTTTCTTCAGATTCTACTGCAAGACAGGTCAACTAAGGTAAGTTTGGAATGAATAATTGAACAGATCTTTGGAATCCTTCATCCGGTTTGAGTCTCTTCCCTCTAGATGCAGTTTCCAAAACTTTTCTTTTTGTATTTCTTTTCTAGTTCTACTTTATTAAACCATTGAATTATTGATTATAAAGCTTATAGATGTGAGGGAGTGGAAAGAAAAGCAATTTTCAGGCTTACCCTTTGGGAAAATTTCACTTTGATGTTCTAGCCCAAAACTGGTTCTCACAAGCCTCCAAAAAGGTCATCTTGAAATATTTCTGCAATAGGCCTTAATTTTGTATTCTTGGCATTGGACTGGAACTAACTTGCAACTTAGGCTAATGCAGTGAGGCAAATGGCATTAATCTGTTTTTAATGATATTCCCTCGCATGAGCCTCCGTTGCAAGATAGTTCCAGTCTAAAGCTGTGAATATATGGCCTATTGAATTTCTTCCAAGATGTTCCCAAGAAACATCACTTCCTTATTGGGCAAGTGACGGACAGAATCCGCTAGCCCTACTGAAAAATCCACCTGCCTCAAGCTATCAGACAGGATTTTTTTTAAATAATCTTTTTGACTTTGATGTTTTGTATTTTCTAGGGTCAAGAGCTAGGCATGCAACTAGCTGTAATGCCATTGACACAACAGTCGGCATCAGAGGTCTCCCGACTTTACTTAAACTCAAAATTCAAGATACTAACAAGTTATGAAGATGATAAACAGCTCCAGGGAATACTGGAATCACTTCAACATGAAGATTTTTACAATCTCACTCCTGAGGAAAAGACAAAGGTGTTGTTTCTATTTTTTAGCTAATCCTTTAAGGCCTTGATCAATGTAAAACTTCTCCTTACTGACCTCAGGGATTTCTGATAGTAGTAGTGGGGAGAATTTCCTTATAAGTCCAGATCAATTTCAGTTTGGTGATCATTTTTTTAATGTATGATGGTTACAAGGCATACATATGTGTTTATGATTTGAATTGACATTCTTCTTATTATTGGTTTAAGTTTATCTGTATAAAATAGTTAAATATCATGTCTGTATTCACATACAAATTATTTATTAGTGGCTATTCACTTTACCAACATATTTCAATCTTGATCCTTATTTCCTTGGTTCCCTGTTTAATGTAGATCCTGGTGACCCTGTGTCATGAGGTTTTATCATCAGATGCCATGGATGACTACATTGGAAGTCAACTCACTGAGGCCACAGAGTTGAGGTACAGTTGTGTTTGAGACTGGTTTCCACCGGTGACAGAATCACATTTAGTGTCCCTTTGCGCAAGTGTTTTTTTGTGGTCGAAGCTAAGACTATGACTCAATAAGTGTAAAATTGGTCTAAAGTCAGTGCTCGGCACTCCAGATTGAGCAATTGGGGTTTAAGCACTCACTGGGGGCATTCTTTTGCATTCTTGCACAGCACACTTTACTCTTTCAATGTGTTTGTCCATCCAGGTATATAAAGGGTTGCCAGCAAACTTAATGCTGAGGGTAACCCTGCAATGGACTAGCACCATCTAGGGCAGTACAAATACTTGTAGTCACTTTGTGCTACAAAACTGGAGATTATTATAGGCCTGACAGACTAGTAGACCCAAGTGCAGTCTTAAACTAAGGTCATGGGTAACAGATGTCAAAATCCCATTGGGTGTTGATTGAGGCTCAAAACTACTTGATGTAAATGATCAATTTATATGTAATTCTTACTCTCTTAAGAAAACAAAAGAAAGCCAAGCAGAAAGAAAAGAATGATAAAATAAGAGAAGAGAAAGAGAGACAGAAGAAAGAGAAAGAAGAACTGTTAAAACAGAAGGAAGATGAAGCAAATAAAAAGGTAGATGCGGTTATTTTACCATTAATCCCATGATGTTTTAAAGATGGATTCATCTTTCCGAGAGTCATATATATTCCACAAGTCAGAAAATGGTCGGGGAAAAAACATTCTTCAAGGTCAGGGAAAACTTGGGAAATTTTATTTTGAGTCAGGGAAAATTGACATTTTGAAGAAACGTCAAGGAAAATTGACATAATTTAACACATCTGATTTAATACCATGGAAGGCTGTGATCTCAACGATATTTGTCCTTAATGACGAAGGAACATTTGTTGAAAACGTTTTAATCTTAATGAACGAGGAGAAAGGACAGCTGTAAGTTCACACTAGAAGCCTCTACTATATCTGTCGTTTTATATTTGTTTGGTCGGGAAATTGTATTTTTATCAGAGAAAAGTCAGGGAAAAGTCAGGGAATTTTGAAAGTGATGTCGGTGGCAACCATGATTTCTTGTAATATTAGCTATGAGGATTCGGTTGCACATCAAGGAAATGTCCTTTAGTTTATTTTTTTTATGTCTATGTTTTATTAAGCTGATAAACCACAGGGATGGCTGAAATTTTATGAACAATAAAGGTGTGTTAAAGCAGTGTTAATTTTTCATTTCACACTCAAATTATTTCTTGTTCCTTTCAGCAACTAAAGATGGATGAACTAAACAAGAAAGGTAGTTTTCTAGAATCTTATTATTGTTTGGTTGTTTAATTAATGATTTGCACAATCACCAGGTATAAGAGCATGAGAGAAGGTCCTTTTTTTAATAAAGGCTTTATTGGGTTTCAGTTATCTTATATACATAGGGAAAAAAGAATAATAAACGAAAGAAAAGGTATGCTACCCAAAGGGACAAGCACGAACGAGACCAAACGACCCATGCAAGGTGCCACCCAGGTAGAAAATTTGGTTCAAAAAGCTAAAAATTACGCAATTATATCAGCATATCTGAATATCAAAAGGAAAAATTTAGTGTGCGCTAGGAACGATGGAATGCGCACGACCTTGCAAATGACCAAGTGTACGGGCGTTCCACGTCGAATGTTGTTCGCAAAAGGCTTGTCAGTGCCACCTTTCACTGTATTCCACACTGAGCAAGAATATAAATTATGTAGCTTTCATAGAGATACCCAATTTGTGACTTCATCCTTCTGTAAGTGTAGGCTATGGGAAGAGCTATTTGGAAGTTTTGAAAGCTAGTTAAATTATGTTGAGTTTCAAGATTAAAATTGCATTTTTAGGAGACGAACTGGGAAGTCAACAGAGTTTTAAGTTGTCCACCGAAAGAGTCATACAATATTCACATAAAAATGTGAGATTTGCTAATAGAGTGTGTATTTGTGTTTGTGTAGAAACTGGGCCGGAATGTGGCAATGTAGAAAAAGTCAGCCTCCTCTCAGGAACAGAGACGTCCAACAAGAATGTGGAAAAGAAAATAGCAAACGCTAAAATAGAGATCCCAGCGAAGGAGCAGAATAAAGAAGTGTCTGAAGTTGTTAAGACTTTGAGAAAACGAAGAGAAGATATGGCAGGCAAAGATGAAAAGAAACTGAGAGAAGAGAAGGAAAGGTCAGCAATTGAGAAATATAATATACTTGCAGTCATCATAGAAGTGGAATACATTTCCTCACTCAGTACAGTGGAACGGTCATCTCGTTATTACGGCCACTTTTGGTCCCGGCGAAACGCCCATACACTTTTTTTTAAACAAGAAAACCCCATTAATGTGGCCACCCCTTAAATATCAACCTGTACAATCCTTCAGTCAATTCACACCAATCATGAAATTTGACCCTACCCCGTTAACACGGCCAAAAATGTTCATGGCCCATTGGTGACCGTGTTAACCGGGTTCCACTGTACTGCTATCACATTGCTATGGTAAAGGTAAAGTCTGCATACGAGCCAAGTGGCCCACCAGGCCGGAGCTTATCCCGGTTTCTGTAGCATGCAGCGACTAGAAGTATTTCTACTCCCCCCTGAATGGGATGCTAGTCCATCGCAGGGTTACCCCCAGCATTAAGTTCGCCGGTACCCATTTATATACCTGGGTGGAGAGAGGCACTGTGGGAGTAAAGTGTCTTGCCCAAGAACACAACACAATGTCCCCGACCAGGGCTCGAACCCGGACCGCTCAATCCGGAGACGAGCGCACTAACCATGAGGCCACCGCGCCTCCCATTGCTATGGACACTGAAGTTTGCTTCTGTGGTGAAGTTCCTCATAAATATGGGTACACGTAAATTTAAAATTTCAGTGTTATTTAGTTTATTATCTTAGAGTATGGGCAGTCAATTGGTGAAAATCACCAGACACCAAATTTATTCCAAGACTGAACACGGTAATGAAAACAAAGAAATTGTAAGTAAAGGAATGAACGTACAGTAACTTATTGTAAACGACATAAAAAAATGCAGGAAAACGAAAACAAAATAATAATTGACGAAACTTGCCACAAACTCCAAAAACAGGCCAAGAGAGTCACCAAAGAAAGAGTTACCAAAAGAAAAGGAACTGGTGGCATGAAAACTTTAACCTTAACACCAAACTATGATGCTGATACAGAAAAAAAATGTCTGATGCCTACACTTAATGTCAACTAACACTCTCTATTTTTCAGACTAGAGAAAGAAGAAGAGGAACAGTGGAAAGTAAGTTGCTCTCAATATGTTAGATGCCACGGCTTATAATTTCCCTTACTATGACAAATTGACTGGGCATTTTGGAGGGGTGGGGGAACCTGGGAGAATTCCTTCTGTTCCGCATCCCAGGCTTGTGAGTGCATAGAAGGTCCAAAAAGGTTTTTTTTTTTTTTTCAGGTCAGTAGCATGCCATTATGACATTATATGACGTGGTAATTACATTATGAGTTCACATTTAATAAGAACACAACAACTGACACTGAACTTATAAGTTACAGCAAGACAGAATGGCTATTGTTCTCGGGACATTTCTACTTGCAGTTCAAGAGATTCTAGATCTGTTATATTTCGCGTTATTATTCATGAACGATCAAACAGAACTTAATTCATTGGTTGCTAAGACGCATGCTATGCTCCACAGGGAATATTACACAACTCATTATGCTAGAGTAGGCGGGACAGACAAACAATGAACGGCGGGCGCTATTGTTATCGCTTTAATTTTGTTTCTCAAAATCATTGAGTTTGCAAAGGTTGGTTGATGCGTAACAAATGCTTTCCTTGGTTTCGCTAAACTGAATGCTTTTCTTATTGCTGCTTTAAAGATAGGTGAAGGTCATGAAAATCTTGGACCGTGCTCGCTTGAGTTTCTTTCAAACTATAAAATAATAGCGTGGTCGGCGGATTTCTATTAAACTGTAAAAAGACGCGCCCTTCTTTGAACGCACTCGCTTGATTTTCTTTCGAAATAAAAACATAGCTCGTCCTTGGATCACGCTCAGGTTCTTTCATTTTAATTTTGAGAAACGAAGAGAAAGCGTTAAGTTGCTCATGTATGTGCAATTTACTGATGTCTAAACTTTTCTTTGTCTTTCTCTCCATTATCCTCGGCTTTTATCTTGTTTACGAAAGTTCTAGTTTTCGTGTTCAGCAAATTACTGACACGATCGTAGGCAGACTCCTCGAGCCTATATCCATTCGGCCGTAAGTTCGCTTGAAGGACCGCGAACAGTTTCTTTAAATTCCCATCCAACTTTTTGCACTTCCGCAAAACATTCCCGTTGATTTGCAAGTAGAATTTAGGATCGTTCCGGTTAGCAAATGGCAGGACCATATGTACGAGTAAAGGCTGAACCAGGGGTTCTGTGAGCTCTGAAAAGAGCTCCGGCTCCTGGTCGAAATCCTTTACCCTCGCATCGATCATTTTTACGGACCTCTCAGTGAGTTCGCGAACACTGGTAACTGAAATCGTGCTTTATTTAAAATTCGCGCGTCTACACATTTCCTACTTTTTCAGCTCACATTTGCAAGTCAATAGCCTCTACTTACAGATGACTACATTTCGTCAATAGTTTCCTCCGCATTGTTTTTTTCATAGCAACTTTTATCTTTGGAAAGACAATGACCTGAATCCCCTGAATCTCCATAACACGCTCGAATTTTGAACCTCGGACTTAAAAACGTAGAAGTCTGGAACTTCTTTCGCTCGAATCTCAGGGAAAAATCGATAAATGCGATCTAATCCGATCTATTATCGGAAGATTGTTGCGTGCTTTGTGAGAAAATGAACTTTTAAATTTAATGAGGGTCGTTTCCCATACTAGAAACACCGAAATAAGTACAACTTTCTATGTTAAAAGTCTGGAACTTATTTCCGTTCTTTTCAGTTAGTTTTTTGATAAAATTAAAGATCAACCCTGGAACTACAAAAATCCGCCCTATTATCTTAGAAAACCTCGCGCTAGTTACTGCGAAATCAATAAATCGCGATTGAAGTCAGTGGCCTTGGCCAAATTCGCCCATTTTCTCTCTTATTGTGCCGATTTCATTGAGCGTTGCCGATTTGAATGGCCCGCCGTAACAGCTCATTGATATTTGCATATGTCGCACTATTCTGCCCGATGGTTTTTAGGAAATTTCAAAATTTAGGAAAACAGTGCCGGTCAAAATATGGTCAACGTTGAGTTCTGTAAACAATGACATGTCATACCAAATTGTTCCATGATACGAGTATTCCTTATTTCTTTGCAGATTAACATGGCTCAGTGTCAGTGCACTCTAAGACTGAATCCCATTGGATGTGATCGTAATCATGCCCGTTACTGGCTGTTCAATGGAGCAGCGGCAGGAGTGTTTGTAGAGCAAGGCTGGTGGAACTTACACAATCTTTCTAAAACTGCTGAGGAGCCTTCAAGAGAAAGTGGAGACGTCGAAGGTGACACTGACATAGAAATGGTTGGAGAAACAACAGAAGTTGAAAACAAGATGGACTCCTTTGCAAAAGTCAATGAGCGCGGAGACTGGGGGTAGGGTGTGGTCTGGCCAAAGTGTTCTTTTTAGCCAGTGCTGGTCCAGCCTTCTATTGAGGGATTGCTTAGCGCTAATTTCATATACGATTACATGTAATTTTGCTATACATGGACGTTTCAATCTCTGAAAAAACCTTAGTGTTTGACTTTTCAAATGAAAGCTATTGAGCAGTACTTTCATGTGGTACTGTTTATTATGCTGTGCAAGGTGGTTCTAACTTTTAAGTCTGTTGATGAAACCTTGGTGGGTGACCATTCAATTAAAAGCTATTGCGTAGTACTTTCTTGTGGTACTGTTTGGTATGCTGTAGGTGGTTCTATGTCTGTACAGTTAAATGAAACACTGGTGTGTGGCCATTCAAATGAAAGCTATCGAGTAGTTCATTCATTTGGTACTGTTGTAGTTGTGCCATGCAAGTTACCCAGAACTTTTCTGGGTAATGTTTATTTTTCTATTCAACGTAGTGGTAAATTTGTTGATGAAAGTCAAACGTGAGCTCTTTAAACCTTAAATCACAGCTGTTGAGCAGTACTTTCATGTCACGTTTTTCACTTTCCCAAGTTCTAGGTGGTAAAATGGTGAAGCCTTCTTTCATGACAAATTTCCTCTTTTCTAACAGGTTTCCTGACATTTCATATGAGTGGTTATGTTACAGCACCGTAGAAGAAGTACAGACGTTGATTGACCATTTATCACATCAAGGCATACGTGAGAGTGCTCTGAAGAAATCTCTTAAAGAAAAACTGAAAGCTATTACTGCTGCTATTAATAGAAGGTTTGTATAACTTACGACCAAGAAAACAAACCGCAGTCTTCGTTTGCTTATTGTTTTCTCTGCTTGAGAGATCTGTAATATTTAACTCGAAACCCTGGCATTCATAATAATAACTTCGTTCTGTGAGTGATCTTTCTAAACCTAAGTCTTAATATTATTGTTCAACAGAAACGTGTCCAGGAAACCTACAAAGCCCGAAACTGATGAAGAGGGAGTTTTTAGCTCTATTAAAGAGGTTTATAAATATTTGTCTTGTAAACAACTGGGTAGAAAGCTACGAGCAATCTGCCATTGATATTTCTGTGCGACACATTTCCATACTGCCTTTGTTTATGTACAACGTTTCTCACATGTTTTGTTGTCGATCTTCCTGTCATTGTAACAGGAATTGAAGGACACTGCTGAAAGACTTGTTTGTGGAAACTTAGCTGTGCTTCATGAAGGCCTGGAAGAATATCAACATACTGTAGATCAAGGTTCAACTATCAGTGATTTGGTAAGCCTTAAACATTTACATACCTTGTACTGTTTTTACTGTGCACCAGGTAGATCTGTATTAAACTTCATTCAATGCACAAAACACTATCCAGGGGCCATTACGTACCATGCAGTAGTTCCAAGTTAGGCCAGAAAACATGCAGCTTCTGGTAAGCACAAAAATAAAACATGCCGCAGTGTCGAGCAAGGGAAATCATGTAACCAGTGCCAAGCGTAAGGAAATTCCCACAACCCAGTTCACATTTTGTTTTAGGTTTATCAAGTTTTATCTCTTGGTTTTATAGACAAACAACGATTTTATTTCACAAATTCAGATAATAGTCCTTGGAAGGTCGCCTTTAGCAAAGACATTCTAGGCGAGTTACTAAAATTATAACTTAATATAACCGTTTATGAGACCAAGAGATCTCGTTTTTATTCAGGCATCACAGCTTGAGAAGTTGCTGCCCGCTGTACTGCCTCAATTCCATCAAGGTTTGTTTAGCAAAGACAAGAAAGGTTCGGAAGAAGCGAAACAGCGCTGGTTGGATGCAGTGAAACAAGCCACAACTGTGTCTAGGCTTCATCTGCTACTTGAAATTTTGGATTCTACCGTTATCTGGGATTTATCTGCAGAAAATGCGGTGTGTGTGTTAGAACAACTGGATAGCTGAATTATTCAATAGATAGGGTTATCTATCCCTGAGCCAGTGTATTAGATTTGGAACTTTACCGTTATTAATTCCATTTGGCTTGTTTCATATTACAGCGCTGCAAGATTTGTCGCCTCAAGGGAATTGGTACCACTCTGATATTGTGCGATGACTGTAATTTAGGTTATCATCTTCAGTGTCTACGTCCAGCGTTATCTGAAGTGCCTGAGGGGCACTGGAGCTGTCCTGCTTGTAAGGTAATGTTTCGCGGTAAGCCACTACAAGCGGAGAGAGGTACCTGTTGACATCACGGGGAGTGGGTGCCCTGTGAACACCTTGTTCAACAGTGGCAACTGCAGAAACACTTTCTTAGCTCTGTATAATAAGCTTAAATATTGGTAACTGGACCGAGTGGAGTACAATTCAGGGAGTAATTGGGCGAGTAATTTCAAAATCGGAGGTAATTGACGCGCGAATGGCGAAGGCATTGGACAACCACGTGATCGTGCACTGATTCATGGTGGAGAATTTTGTCAGAGATACGATTAAACTACAAGAGGCCGAATTTTACGTGGTGCCTTCTTTTACTTGTCTTTTTTCTGTTTAGGTAATCCATCTTTTAACAGAATGGACCTATTTCAGATCACAAATCTGTTGTAGTTTATCTTTAAGAGAAGTTACCTACTAGTTGCATTGTAAAATATCTTCCACGTCTGATGTGTATCGACAGACAAATATAGTTAACGAAAACCTCAGCAAGTGTGGACATAAAGGCCTGTACAATATTGTAATTGTCAATTTTGTTCTGGTTCTGTTTTAGCCGAGTGAAAGGCAGAGTAGCCGAACAAGTGCCAAAAATTACAAAGAGGAAAGTGGAAGTGAAGTAGAGGATGAAGAAGAGGTATTTGATAACTGTTACTGACCCAGTTTTAATTTAAAAGTGCTAATCATGTGTATGCTTTTAGGATTACATTGTGTTTTGCAAGCTCTGTAAAAGCCTTATGACAGCTGTGGCGTTGATAAAGACGTGGAATTTAAATTGACCTTACTTATTTCATCAACAGGGAGGCCGTCAGTTAGACAGTCAGTCAATTAGTCAGAAAGTCAGTTAGTCAGACAGTTAGACATTCAGTCCGTTGGTCAGTTGGCGAGATAGTCAGTCAGTCAGTCAGTCATACAGACAGTCATTCAGACAGTCAGTCAATCAGTCAGTTATTCAGTCAGTTATTCAGACAGTCAGTCGGTCAGTCAGTCAGTGTCAGTCAGTTATTCAGACAGTCAGTCAGTCAGTCAGTCGGTCAGACAGTCAGTGTCGGTCATTCAGAGAGTCAGTCAGCCAGTCAGTCATACAGACAGTTATTCAGACAGTCAGTCAATCAGTCAGTTATTCAGACAGTCAGTCGGTCAGACAGTCAGTGTCAGTCAGTTATTCAGTCAGTCAGTCAGTCGGTCAGACAGTCAGTGTCGGTCATTCAGAGAGTCAGTCAGACAGTCATTCTGACAGTCAGTTGTTAGTCCATCTTTTCTAAGGTTTTTCGATGTAAGATGAACAAATATCTACCCGTTGAGTTTATTCACCAGCCAAGTGAAGCCAGTATTGATGATTCTGATGAAAGTTCAGAGGATGAATCTGATGAACATGAAGACTATTGTCACACGTGTGGAGAAGAAGGCGACTTGATCTGCTGTGACTCATGTCCTCTGGTGTTCCACAAAGACTGTCACCAGCCCCCTCTCAGGCACATACCTCGGTAAAAACTCTCGCTTGTATCACGTATTATTCATGCGCACATCACGTGTTTTCCAGAAAACTCATTTTTCTGCAGGAGTGACTGCACGTATTCATCAAGTGTTAAACTGTATTACGCTCGGTTGACGTGCGCTCCACTGATTTTACTCGCGGGAATGTCTGACGACAATCTTTAGTGCAATGATCGGAAAACGATTTCAAAAGAATTTTTGTTGAGGGAGCATGGGTTGTTAGGTATTTAAACTTGCTCGCAAAACTTGACTTTGTCTATGTTGCTCTTCTTTAGTTTCTCTCCATCACGGTTGCTTTAATGATCTCACGATGCTGAGCTGTCACAAACAATGAAATGTTCTTTTTTCAGGGGAGCCTGGAGCTGTTGGCAGTGTCGCCAGCCAAAGAACAAAAAGCAGAAAAAGAATCAGCAAGGTAGAATGAAATGTCATGTTGAATTTCCCACATTCCTTAATTCGTAGTTTACGTTTACAAAATATCGACATAAACAGCACAACTCATCCTGTGACTGGAGTTGCTGTCCATTCTAGGAGCTACAAAGTCATCTTATTTTCATTATATTAATCCATTTAATGGTTAATCGACCTTAGGTGGCCAGATGAAAAGGTCGAAACAAGCCAAAAACAAAGTCAAAGAGCCTGGCAGGAGGGACGAGCGTTCTTCAAAAAGTAACAAACTCAAGCGTCCCCACTCTCGAAGCTCGGAGGAGTCTGGTAGCGAGACGGTGTCAAAGCGAACTCGTCAGAGTCGTCAACCAATAGAAATCGTCGATGGTAAGAGCGCACGTGACAGGAGAAGGAATGCGCGTGCGTGTATTGAAGACATGTCTGATGATGAAAGCGTTGACGGTAAAATGAAATCAAAAACCACACAGCGTACAGGCAAGGTGGTGAAAAATGGCAGAACCTCAAGTAGGCTACAGAGGATATGTCAACACGATTCAGATGATGAAAACGAAGAAAAGAAGAGAGGCAAGTCTAACGCCAAATCGTTTTATGGAAAGTCCAGTGGACGAGCCCGCCGACAGAAAATTTCCAGTGAGGAGGAGGAGGAGGATGACACAAATAAGCGATGTACGAACACATCAAGGAACAGTGGGCATGGATCTTTCAGAAACAGGCCTCAAATCTTGGGTTAGTTTAATAGTTTACGACCTTCGCTCACTAACTTGTTAGTGACATAAACTTGAAGCTGATAATGGTGAATTAACCATTATCGCGAATTTGGAATGCGTCAAAGACGTGTAATGTACCTTAATCAACTTTTTAGAGTTAATAATTAACTTTAAGCATTTCATCTGCCTTCTAACAAGCACGACACATTTTTTAGTAATCGGCAATCGGGTTTTGTGTGTTTTTTATTATCATTTCAAATTTGAATGTGTGTATTTTTTTGTCGTCAGCCGTCTCTCTGGTGACAATGAAATTCTGACCTCATTGGCTTGTTCAAATGCTAACGCAGTTAATCGAAATTGCGTTTAATTATATCTATACTTTCGGGGTTTTTAAACCAAAATTGAAGGAAAACAGAAGAGGAAAATAGTCCGATCCCATGTTAAACGAATTCAACGTGCTGTAGAATCGATCGTGCTGAAAACTGCTGAGAGATAAGTAGTATGTTACATAAGGTTCAGGTCAAACATGGAACTTCACATGAGACGAACTAAATTGCATTCGATCCGAACGGGTAAAGCTCGTTCGTTGGTCAAACGTCGAACTTAATTCGAATTTAGATCCTCTACTTCAGACGGATAGAACGTGTTGGTCCATCTTATTATTCAGTCGGACGAACGCAGTTGAGTCAAACGTCATCATGTACTTAATTCGCTCGGTTTAGTTCGTCTCATGTAAAGTTCGACTTTTAACCTTGGCCTGAGGAAATTAGGATTGTCTGTTTTGGTCGAGAGGAGGGAATCAGTAAAAAGTACAATGGTCGGTTCCTCCTGTTCCTCTTCTTTCTCATCCTAATGATTACTCTTGTTATTGACAGATGATTCTGAGGATGAAGACGTCGACGATGAAGAAGAGTCAGGAAAGGAGAACCGCCAATCTTCCTTACGTAAGACTGGCAGTCGTTCTAAATCGTCGCAAAGACCCGCTCGTAAATCAACGAGAAATCAGCGAGAGATCCCGAGCTCTCCCGAAGAATCCAAAGACGGTGACGAAGATACCTCGCGCAGTAGGAGTACTTCAAGCTCATTAGAAGAGTCTGAGGAGAGCGGACATGATACTTCTAAGAGGCAAGCACTGAGAAACACGTCACATGCAGCTAATAAAACAAACAAAGTTACAGCGACGAGGAAGACTCAAGCACGGCGAGGAAACAAGATTAATGGAGATGGGAAAGCTGATAACACAATGAAAAGCAATAGCAAAGGAAACGATGGGGAAGAAAAAGGAAAGAAGGGTGAACTTAGAAACAGGTATTGAATTCAGACATTAATTTTATGTCCAGGGTGCAAAGAGAACCAATTTTCCGTCGTCGTCGTGGTTTGCTTAAGCGCCCTAAATATTTCAGGAAGAGACCCCAATAGACCGAATAGGAACACGGATGACTACAACTGGAGAATATAAACAAGGACGTTGTTGACGTACTTCATTAATCGCGTTGTTTTCCAAGCAGTGACATTTCTACAGGTTCTTTCAGTAGATTCATTTGTTCCTTTTTATGTTTTCCAGTTCTGCAACCAAAGACGGGCAAAAGCAAGCCAGGAACACCGGAAAGACTGAAGTTTTACATGAAGAAACCAAACGGCGACGTGTTAATGTAGAGGTAAGTTCTACTGTTTTCCTCTTTCTTTCCACAAATGTCACACAGGCAGATTAACAAGAATTAACAGGATTTATACCTAGACGATATTGTTTTGACGTACCCATAAATCCTCAGAAATGATATTAAGGTAGTGCATCGCAGTTAATATGGAGAAATAATATACTGAAAGGGTTTAAAACGCAGAAACAGCAAAGGGCGGTCCCTGAAGAGTTTACTTTATTGAAAAATTTCATTTTCGTGATAAAAATTTCACATTCTTTATATCTTTGTGGTGTCTCCAATTAGGCTTGGAGATGAACAATAAGAACATGCTTCGTTCATACAAGATTGTTAACTTTTAATTAAAACGTTGTCCGTGTTTGCTGTTCGTCTAGATGGGTACCTGTGAACAAATTGTACGGGATCTCCTTCTTCATGAAGATAGCTGGCCATTTACACAAGCTGTGAATTTGCGCGAGGTAGGTTTTGTGGTTATTTTTCTCTTGATGAGGTCTATATCGCTTTTCTAGCCGTTTGATTTGCCAAGCCATTGAAATAGAATGTGTTTTTTTCTCCGTCAGACCTAATCGCTGCTCATTCTCATTTTGCATTCTTGTGATGTAACTTTGCAGGTTCCAGACTATTCGGAACTCATAGCAACCCCCATGGACCTGGGCACCATTAAGGAAAAGCTCAAGACTTTACAGTACCCGGATGTGGATAGCTTTGTGTCAGATGTGCGACTGGTGTTTACAAACAGCGACAAATACAATCTGGTACGTTTATCACGTGATTTGATTGATGAGGAGTTTAATAACAAGCTTTAAACCGTGATAACAATTAACAGAAAGTCTTGAATTACTTTTCCTCTTTTAGAGTACCTCAGATGTCGGACAGGCTGGCAAGAATCTGGAGAAATACTTTGACAAACTTTTTAAGGAAAATTTCTCAAACACGGTCAAGAAAACCAAAGTCCAACGAAAGCGATGATCAATTAGTTTTATTTTGCTACTTTACCTTAGTTATACTGAAAGTAATCTCCGTGAATCAAATCATTTGTTTCAGTTGTGTACTGAATAAATACAGGAAATACAAATGGCGTTAAAAATGATAGAAAGTGAACAAGATACTGTAATCGAAAATTGTAATCGTCCTCACTTGTGATAATCTAATACATTAAGTAATGTACAGAGGACAGGAAATTTTAGGATATCATTTGTGGTAAAAGGTCGTTGACAGGTCTACCTTAGAGAACCACAAATGTCTGTTAATACGACACATGAAATATCGTTATATTGTTGGGTTTTTTTTATCGATTTGTTCTTGTTGTTTTTGTACTCAGATTCTTCTGCTGAACTGAATAAAGTTATAAAAAGACGCAGATGTTTCAAACTTGGCGTACGTTTGGTGTGTTGTTCATGTTTTTATTGTCAATTTGATTTAAAATGTTGCGTCCTATAGGTAACTTGTGAGTGACCCCGTTTCTCAATCATTATTAAGCAAGGAAATCATCTCAGTTTGCACTGGTTAGTTTTAGATTCGATCGTGTTTTTAACCCTTTTCTCAGTGTTCCATGGCAATGCGGTAAAACACGGTCTCTTACGTTTGATACATTACCTCAACAATTCTTTTACTTAGAAGAGCTGTAAATGGACTCGCGATTTGTTGTAGTAATAACATAATGACTAGTTTGGAGGGCAGAATAAACGTTACCACAAGTCAAGAAAAACGCTAGGGGAACGGAAAAAACGCCAAGGTCTGAGAAGTGACGGGAGTAGTACTGGGGGCGCCTCTGGGACATAACCAATCAGATAGCAGCATTTAGATCACGTGATTAAAAAGGATTAATCAGGAGGCAGGATTTACACATTCCATTCTCGACGCCACTTTGAAAAACGAGCGCTATTGGAAACGAGTTTATATTTGATTCGTAGAAAATGTTTCCTTTCCATGTGGTATCTGTGGGGCCCCATTTTTTTGCGCCAGAGGATCGGGCTATCGAATAGCGCTCGGTTTTCAACATGTTGTCGAGAATAGTGCGCAAATCCTGCGTTCTGATTGGTCCATTTTAATTACGTTATCTAAATGCTGCCATCTGATTGATTATGCCCCAGAGGCGTCAAAAGTACCTCTAACGGGAAATGTTGAGTTCGACCAGGAGCCATAATCGGGGACGGAGACCGTAATCGCGCGCCATTTCTAGTATTGGGGTTGTCCCCATGATGTGGCACAATAATTCTATTTTTAGAACAAATTGCGCCATCGCCTGCGGCACACGCGCGTACATGCTGCGAGGATTTTTGCGGATGTCGCGCGAGGGGAATGGCGTCCGAAATTCCCGAAATTTTTCATTTTTTTGGCCCACAACTCAACGCGTTGACGTCTGTTGGAATTTTGCTTAAGCATTTTCGTCGTAAGCTGCTCCAGTTTGAGTGACCATATATCGCTGACCAAGTTGTGTTCCGACGGATGCTTCTTTTACACGAGCTGTACATTACTCCACTTTAAATTTCACATATGTTGAAGGTTAACAGCTTTTCCATTACACAGCAAAAAACTAGCTGGATATATTTAGATATAGCAGAGCTTCAGGACTTCATATTTTCCTATCTCCTCTTGCCACACGCTTGCGAGGAATTTGTCAGTCTATCGCGACCGAAAAGCAAAACAAAATAATTGCTACTTTGCGTTTCGCTTGAATTGTAAGCAACGCTTGATGTTTCATCAAGGCTTAATAACTTTACGTCCGTAGATACTGCTCAGATTTATTCGTGTAAAAATCCAGTAAATTCTCCGTTGTCGATGAATGAGAGCGCCCGCCGATGCGTGTTTTGCACAGTCAGTAAACATGAGAAATTGTACTTCCGCCGCACTTTCGCGTGAAAGCGTACATTGAACTCAAACAATAACTCAATAGTTTTTAAATATGTTTAAGATTGATAAATGTTTGAGAACGTATGAAAAGCTAAGCTGAAAATATGTGAATAAAGCAGAAATAATCAGCAAAATTACGATGACGCTTTCTTAAATCAACTTGGAATAACGATTTCGATTTTGTTGATCGAGTTATCAAAACTCCTTGTCTATTTTCATTTTCGCAGTGTAAAACCTCACTATGCTTATGTTGAAGAAACACATATGATGTTAGTAGCCTTTTTTGCGTTCGTGAAATTTGTTACAGCATCTCAGCACAAAAGATAACGAAAGAAATCTTTGTCAAGATTTGTTGACGATTGAAAACACCGACTCGGACTTGAAAGTGCACGAGCTGCACTATGCAAATGAGCTAATTGTACGCGTCAGACTTTCCTTTCAAAAACTTTTGCAAACTCACCAAACAAGCAGAAACAATAAGAAACCATCAAAACAGGTTTTGGTTATGATTAACCATTGTCTGAGAAACTCACAAATTAACTCGATACCAGAGTAGAGCGTTTTCTTGCTATATTCTTAAGTCAGAACAAACGCAAAAACATACGCGTAAGCTTACAACTAGCGTGAGCAGATCTTATTATTCATTCCCAGCGCGAGATTGACGTCTTGTTTTCGACCCTGAAAAACCCACCTTTTCCGTTAGCTCAGAGCATAAACTACATATAAGCGCCCTGGTTCGTATTCCCTCCCTTATTCCCTGCCATCGCTGTGAAAAATACGCAAGAGAATCTCTCCGGCAACTCTCACCATTTGATCACGCAACGTGACAACATCTACGCAAGAGGCCCCGACATGTGCGTGAATCCGCGCGGATATATGACGTCAGGATGGCGCAATTTGCTCTAAAAATAGAAAAATTGTCCCATATCATAGGTGCGCGCGAATCCCGAGACTTACGGTCTCCGTCCCCGATTATGGCTCCTGGTTCGACTCAAGAGTTGCACGTGGTGTGAGTCATTGTCACAAACGTTACTCCGAAATTTGCACCTGACTTCAGCACTTCTCGCGTACTCTGTATATGCATACTCTGTATAACATCGAGAGAATATGAAGGAACGACGAACTTTGCTTCAAATGGTCATTATCCCATGACGTGATATGGAAAGGTTAAGAGATAAGACGAGACAATTATACGTAGAGGTCTCTACCAAAGGAAAACACACGTCTTCCAGAAATATCTTTTATTATCACCTTATCACAGGAAAAAAAAACCCCTACCTACTCCTCCCACGTTTCCTTATTTGCATGGTTACGCTACGCTTCTCTTCAGCAACGTGACGTAACGAGCCAAATGAGGGCTGTCTAGAAGACCTACTCATCTCCAGGCTTTCCAGAAGCTGAAGGAGATGCACACGTGACAAAAATTGAACATAGTCTGACCTGATTCGCTGGGATGTTGTTAAGCAACACGATTGTAGTCAGTGACACCACACTACCCTCCTAAGCAGACTCTCGTTGGGCTCCTCACACAATCTTCCTCAGATTGCGTGACGAGCCCAAAGAGCGTCTGCGAAGGGGGCTAACACAACACCGACCCAAGAGTTTTCTTTTTCAAGAATCATGGACAAAATCTAAAGATGGAATCTCTCAATTCAATTATTCAAATATTCCTTAGCATAAAAAAATATATTATTTAGTTGTACCTACAACAAGTATTGCTAATTTGACCTAATTTGACTATCAATAATGATGAAAAAGCAGTTACAGTAGAACCTCTTAAATACGGACATCAAAACGAAGTGTCTGTATTTCGAGGTGTCTGAGATTGTATGACTGCAATACATGCATAGCGGGCTCCGTATTGTGGAGCTGTTCGTAAAAGATGTCTCACTGTATTCCTTCAAACTATCCAGCAGGCTGCACTATTCTGCTGATCCTGGCAAAATAACGCATTTAACCAAGCCCAGCTGTGGGTTAGTGCTGTAACAATAAACTAAATAAAACTGCTTTCTTGGTCGAATAAACAAGGCCACGCAACGATGGCCATCATTAATTTGCTATCAGATACAAAGCGCGGGCTTACGTTAGCAGAAATATCACTGGTAATAAAGCTGTGTTTATAATTGCATACAGACCAAAAAATACTTTCCAAAGGCCGCGTTTTATATCTCATATAAATGTTGTTGTATTCATCACACGTTTTCTCCCTGATGGCAATCCAATCTCCTTAGGTTGCACTCCAGCAAAAAAAAATATCATTTTACAAAACATTAAAGTAAAATCTTCCGTCAATCTCTCTCATATTTTTTTAAAATGTTTTCCCCATATTCTATCTTTTTCTCCACGAGTTTGCAGCAGAACGCATCTTGACAGAAGCAGCCTCGGTTTCACGCACGGCCTGTCTGACAGCTCCCATCAAGTTCTCAGCACATCCCACAAGAGTTTCCGTGGCTTCCACGTCCGCCTTGGGATCTAAGAGAAAAGAAAGATTAATACATGTAAAGCGCTTTCCCAACAATATTTGAAAGCAGATTTTCCCGCATTAGCAAGACCTTTTGGCATACTCTGTTTGTTTTTTCTGATGATATTTTTTGCTGCTTCAGCGAGGCATAGTAGCTTGATTTACTCGGTAGTTGAGTAACAACGACTGAGCTTAATTCTACGATCTTAGAAGATTTTTTTCCCATTAAAAAAATCTACGATATAGCAAGATCTGTCGCAACCATTGACAAAGAGACAGTAGAATTTCACATTTTTCATTCTCATCTTCATTCCTTAATGGTCTCTGCCCTTTGGAAGTTGAGGAAATCTAACAAAATTAAATAAACCGCTTTAGGTATGATTTTAAGCTTCTCGATATCACTGTTCAAAATCAAAGATGAAGATGTCCCTTGCGAAAGTTAAGCAAACCTTAGAAAAAGAACACAAACCCGCACTAAAGGTGTCATTTAAGGTTAGGGAAAAAGCGTCTGAAACAAAGCACTCTCTGTATCTTTTCATCTTCATATGGCAAGACATTCATACAAAGAGAATCAAGATTACCGTCAGCTCCTATCATTGTAGCTTTCACAGTGGCAACAATCTTCAACTGGGTGCTAATTGTTGGTATCCTTTCTATTGTTTGGGTCAGTGTCTGAAAATTAACACACAACAGCATGAACAAAGAGGCTTCTTGTTTACATTTACTAGTACTCTGTCGACTAAGTTGGTTCTAATAACTAAAAAATCAACCAATCAGATTGCTCCATTGCCGGTTCAATATTCTCTAAGTATTGGACCGGGCACTGTCCCGGGCACTGTCCCGAATGATCCTGTAGGATCACTCTTAAAGATTTTCTGGTAGTTTTATGGCTTTTGAAAGAACTTGTTTTCACATAAAAAAAAAAAATTCTTTTCTTTTTCTTCCAACTCTATTTCTCTTCTGTTTTGCGAAAACATCAGACCTTCACGTGACTATACGCCTAATTGCGCGCATGAACTTTGAATATTAAAAAAAATAAACAACATAGAGTGGAACACCAATAAAATAAAAATAATATATGTCAACAACTACTGGCACCTTACAAACGACTTATTAAAGACATAAAAAGCCGACTTATGGACGAACCTCAAACAGATCGACTTAACTTGACCAACAAACGGATAGAAACTTAAGAGAACCGACCAATAAGATAAGATAAGAACCTTTATTTATGTGTCAAATGTATTTAGCCCTTGCGGACTAATTAGGGACATGACTGTTGACAAACTTAACACGAGCCTTACCGCCAATACCATCACTGTTAAACTGACCACCTGACTTTCCAGCCTCTAATATCTTTCAGTCAACCTTTATTTTCGTTCCTCAATTCCTCAATTTTCTCAATTCTCAAGTGCTACGAGGTCGTGCAACAAAGTATTCGCAACTGTACCCTTCCATGAACCCACCTGACTGACTCTCTTATCTGGACAATCTTTTGCAATCTTGGAAGAATAAGCAGACACTTCTTTGCTAGCCGCCGCTATTTCTTTAGCAAGTGCTATCAGCTCTTTCTTTGAGCGCTGAGGTTGACCTTCCTCAGCATCTCTGGAAGCAAAGAAATATTATTAAGAGATAAAACCGAACAGGTTTTTCACTTCTCAAAAACGACTTTCGCCTCTCACTCCATTAACTGCAGATTGCAATGCTATGGGTAAAATTTGTTTTTTATGAAATGGGACAATTTGCTAACAAAGGGGCTAGACATGAGCTTTCCACATTTTCTGAAGAAATGCCGTTACTGAAAAATAAGCAGCGGTATTAGTTTTCTCAGGTAGAATATTCAAATTTTAGTCAGGATTTAGATAGCACTCCGATTAAAACTCGGTTACATCATGTTTCTTAGTTATTCCGCTGACAAGGACCGAGGCAGCATTTCACCTCATAAACTGTGACATCTTAGCAAAGAGTATGGCCATCTTTTTAGCAGCTTGAATGAGTACATTTCCTTCCTCTTCCCATTTGAGAGCCTCTCGGTGAAGATGATGAGCTGCCATCTGGAAATAGAATCAACAGCTGTATAAAGAAAAGGCAACTGTGCTGTGCTGTGAACTTACTTACGCGCCTTACCGTAGATTAGTACTGAAATGTCTCCTATCAACTGTCTGTTATTAATATCCCCGGGTTTATTATTCCGGCGAGAAAAATCGCCCAATAATGCCGGCTAAAAGCGGTGGCCGAATATTTGATGAATCAATCACAAAACCACTGAGAAAAGCAAAAAGTTTAGCCACCCCAAAGTAGCTAAATTAAAGTTGCAAATAGGTAATAGAACAGAAATCTGCTATGGATGACACTATTATAGCAGGCAAGTGGTAACTTGATTTTCCGTCAGATAAATTTAATTACGGGATCCTCTGAAGATCCACGAAATAACGTTACGAAATAAAAACCCACGCGAAACTTAAAGACTTTAAGGTCATGCCTTGAATACTCGCTTACACCCTCCCTTCCGGTATCCACAATCTAAGGTACTCTTTGGTAAACTTACCGCCATTCTGTTGTCCTCCGGTGGCTGCTCCAAAACCATTTGAACTTCTTGCATTTCGTCCGATGGGAGGGGTGGGCGTGGTGGTGGTGGTGCAGCGGATTCTTGAGGGAGGGGTGGGCGGGGTGGAGGCACTTCTTGAACTGGTGCTGTAGCTGGGATAAACGAGAAAACAAATTACTAATTGACAACACCTGTAAAAGTTTCCTGTTGTAAAATTACAATCAGCAAATAGTGATCGAACCAATCGGAATTCAAAACAAAGATCTGAGCCGGCGGCAAGGGCGGGAAGAATCACGTGAGCCAAATCACCTTTGCTCTGGTCCTCAATCTGATTGACCATTCATTGGCTGACGAAAGTTGCACGGCGTCTTTCGAAAAGCACATAAAAAGACAAAAATCTACAGTACAGAATTTTCATATTATAGAAGAACGCTTCGTAATTCGTCTCAGTAACCCGTCTCAATAGCCGCTATTACATTGTTCTTGCCTTTGACTGAAAGGAAATGTTTTTATATCGCTAAAATGATTCATCGCTCGAACAGAGCTCCATGAAAAGCTTAGCACAGTTCTTAATTCACGATGTGCATTCTCACCGATGTGAAGTCCTGAGATATCAGGAGGAGGTGGAGGGAAATCTTCTTCCTCTTCAGTTTGTGACGGACCAGTCACTATCACTCGTACCCCAGATACAGCATCTTGGAGCTGAAAATGACAAGTGAACAAAACTTAGCAAAACTTCGCTTTCAGTTAGTTGAAACATACAAGCTGAAGCGTCACTTTTCACGCTTTTACATCTGCTGAAATACTCCCACTTCACGATAAAGAGATTAGCGATTCACTCCGGCCCCTCGTAGCTTTTTAGTTAAATTGAATGTGTGATCTCAGACACGTTCCTTAGAAACCTCTGTATGAAATCATCGTAAAAATGTTCAAAAATGTTAAATTGACTACGACCGGTTAAAAATATAAAAACCAAACAGGCTGGCGTTATTCCACATTACCTTCCTTGTAGACTCTCTTAACTTTCTTTGTGCTTTTCTGTCCGACGGATTTGTTGCAACAGCTTTCGCATCAATAACCAGTGGTGTGATACCTGTTTAACGTACATCAAAGACATCATTCAAGCCGTTGTACAACATTTTTACGATAACTGCAGAAATTCTCGCGCGCTCATTGGCTCATTTTCATTGTCAATAAGTGGACTGACAAATGAGTTTGTAATTTATGCGAAGCATCAACGAGCGAGAGCGGAAAATTTGACGATTTGTTACCGTAAAAAACAAATTGACGTCAGTTTTTCATGTGTCTGTCCTGTTATTGACAATGAATTTCGTCATAGCATTGTCAAAGTAGTCTGCGGATCCACAGCTACTTTGACAATGTTATGACGAAATTCATCATCAGTAACAGGACAGACGCATGAAAAACTGACGTCAATTTGTTAATTACAGCAATCCTGCCTAGCTACAAATTTGCTGCACGCGTCCTGAAGACACTAAAAGAAGTTCTTGCGCGTCTCTTGTTTTTGAACTGTATTGTACATAAAACACTTACACTGTCCAAGATTTTCCTTCGCCGCAGCCATCTTTGCAACATAGTCGGGATCTAATGAATTCTCCATCTCTGCTTCTGCAACATCCACCACTCTCTTGGCTCGCCGAGCAATGTTAGAGCTCTTTGAAATCACCAACTAACAAATATACAAATATCACGACATGTTTTATTCACAGCTGAGAAGGAACATCAAGAAATATGGCAAACCCCCCTGGGGGACTCCCATGTGAAAAGGTCGGAGATGCTCGTCGGGAAATTTGGATTAAACCTCCAAGAGTAATCAATTCACGCGTGGCTCGGCATCATTTGACCCGTAAAAGATAAAGACAGCGCTTCTTTATTATTATTTCTTTGAGTGCACCCTAAAAGATACTTTGAGGGCTACAAATACTACTGACATTTCGTCGTGAACACCCTAAGTGAAACCAAAATCCGTGATTTACACCCCTAAGCGAGACAACGAGGATTCCCACCCCCACCTCCACCCCACCCCCACCCCCCGGGAAGGCAATGTGTCGTATTCAGTTGACTCTACAAACAAGTGTTCTTAGGCTTGAGTAAGAACACCATATGACCTACAGCAATGAAAATCAGCAACCTCATAACATAGCTATAAGAAACAAACAAAAATCAACTGAATTCACATGTTTGCAATTTCTGTTCTAAAAGTAACAAATTACTTCATACCTGTGGATTTCCTTGTTCCATTGCAGCATTGCACATTTCTGCATCACGATTAATTGCCTCTTCTGAAAATAAAGTTTTGAGAAAACTATTCTTAAAACGTTTCAAACTCAAATTAAGACATTATATGAACGAAATCAGAGAGAAAAAAAAAACAATGCTTCCATCAGAAAACCTTTTTCCCGGCTTTTTGAAACTTGTGTGTGTTCCACAAACTATGGTAGAATTGAGGGGTGTGTTCAAAACTCGAAATGGCGAAATGACGAAATGGCAATATGGTTTGCCTATTAAAATAGCGCCCCGGTTAGCCTGAATTTCACTGACTCGACAATGGTTAGCTCTCCATGGTTGTAAGGATTAACCCTAACAGACACCCGTATCCACATTGACTCTTGACCGTAGTGCCACTTCGTCATTTCGCCATTTCGTGTTTTAAAACACGCGCTAGAATTGGCTTTGATTTTCACACTCAATTTCATGTACACCTGATCGGCACACATACCGTCATGGGGTTGGGGGATAAGTTAAGTCAAAAGACAAAAAAAGACGGCTTGGGACACACCGGTATCCATAGAGTTCATACAACATACCACAAGCTTCAATGAATTTAGCAGTGTCTGTTGCACTGTCCACCAGATTAGTCAGGCCTTGCATCTTGTCTTTCCAAATGTCGCGCATATTTTCAAAATGGACCGACACAGCAGGTGCATCTCCAGGTGAGTATTTGCCGTAATCCAACAGAATCTTAGCCACATGAGAAACTTGTGGAGTCCACTCTTTCAGCTGCCAAGGAAATAGTCAATACTTTCAATGACATGATTCAAATGGAAATTTTCCTACACGAAACTGGCCACCATAAAATTCTTTTTTGGCAAATTCGGAGGACTTAATGGTACATCAAGGGGTGTAGTAACTGTGGTTGGCAGGTGACGTTCAACTGCCGAGAAAGTTCAGCATCAGCAGCTATCTCAATATTACTCCTTTGCTACATCCTTCTACAACAAAACACGCTGACCAAACAATTTTAACAGCCGTAGTAACCTAATTGAGCTAGGAATCCATGGACTTTTCAAAACATTCAAGACAAACAGGGAGTTACGCTATCTGATAAAACTTAGAGATTCACAAAATACCCTAAATCCTACTAACAACAAATCAAAGAGGATAAGCTAATACAAGTTTTGTTGAATGAATGCCACTATCAACTATAAGGTCGATTAGGGGTGACGAATGGTCTTTCAAAAACTCTGGGTCTCAAAATTTTAGTCGAATTTCACAAGTCTCTTAGCTGGTGTCGTATTTTTTAGCGGTCATGGGTCTCTTTTTTTTCACGAAAATGTTAAGGAAGACTTGACGTCCCTTGATATATTGAATTTTAATAACGCAACTTTCAAATTTGCGCCGAGAAAAGGTTAATCCTAAATTTCCCTGAATTGTCTGAATTACACAAAACGTATATAATTTTGGCGTTAGAAGAACACCTAGCTCGTTCTAGGATATCACGACATACTGTTCTAGTCGAATTTCCAGTTCCAGTTCGTTATTGCAATTAAAAAAGTTCAAAATGTCTTGGGCTCACAAAGAAAGAAGCTACTCTCGCAGTTACCATTCGCCACCACTATTCTTACTTATGGACAACTTACGCCGGTCAATTCAAAATGTTATCATCATGGAAATGTCACATATTGGTCGGAGTGTGGGAGATTAGAACCAAGCGGAGCCATATTGGCCTTAGCTAATACTATGAGAAATAACTGCTATCTGTAAAGAGAATTTGTATTTTGAGATCAGGGCTTTCAGTGGAATATTCACCTCCTCTGCATTTTGTCGTATCTGATCCAAGAGTCTTTTGTTGGTGTTTCCTCCAGCATTTGCCAGTTGAATTGCAGTGTCGGCGATTTGGTTTGCTTGGTGTTCAAAGGCACCTGCCTTAGCTTCAAACTCAGCTTCCCGTCCTGGTGCATCTGACCAACAGACATTCAAAACACAAATTGTAATACACTGTGAAATCCTGATTTCTTAAAGGTCCCCACAACTTGACCAAAAGACATTCCGGACACGTGTTTTTTTCAACTGTAATTTCTTTCCCCAATATCTTGAACTCACAATATCTTTAAACAGTTTTTGTCACTGATGATAAAATAATTAATTGCAGAAAATGCTCCTGTATTTGGAAATTTAGCACGTCATTTGGGCACATTTGAATCTAGTGAGTTACACATAGCTCTCATGAGTCTCCAACAGCTCAGTCAAAGTGCATCTGGTCACTGCACAGAAGGCCATCAGGGTTTAACTCCCACTGGGAGAAACCATGATATCAATGCTTTCTTAATGTGTATATTGATAGTCACTGCTCATTTCAATTAATTAAAAGAAGAAAACACATATTTTGAGCAACTTAACATCAATTTGTTTTTTTGAAAAAGGTGAAAAGAATGGGTGAAGGGGCCCAAGAAGAAACCACAAGGCTTATAATTAATATTAGATCCCTTGTTACAATACTAGTAAGAAGAATTCCATGGATTAAATGAAGCTAAGATTGCTTGAAAATGTACGAATATCTCAAGGAGCAGTATAAGTTGTTCATTATCACTCAGTTTCACCTGGTGGAGCCCGGGCTGCTTTCTCTAATTGCTTCAGATTTGTTGTGGTGTCCATGAAATCTTCTGCAACTTGTGCAACAACTGCATTTTGCAGTTTGTTGTTCAATTCCTCTAGCTTTCTCTCTATCTTTTGTGCAGTAGCAGCTGCCTGGGGAGAATTTCCCTGTGAAATAGTTTTCATTGTTCAAAACTCTTTTACAAAAAGGTTCAGTGAAACAATAGCAGAAAGGTTGGATGAATTGGGACACATAGCTAGTGCTGCTGCCAACATAACATGTTTTTGTGTACAATAATTTCCAGAAATAATTCAAAATAGAAGTGGATATCCTCCTCCATTAGGTCAAACCCCTCCCTCCTAGATTCCTTGCTTTGTAATGCTCCTGACCCCATGTAAATATCCCCTGCAGAAATTACACTCTTCCCTAGAGATCTTACTACTCCAGGAAAATAATCACCTCTCTTGTAGCTAATACTCCTCCTCAAATACAATTTATTGTGCTCCTACCCACAGATAACACCCCCTTAATGAATTTATACCCCCAGATACCAGCTTTCTTATAAGCATAATGCCCTACCCCACAGCCAATTCCCATCCCCCATAGATAACGGTACCCCCCCCCCCCTACAATAATGATACCTACCTAGATAATATTATCATCCCATAGAGGATATCCTTATGTTATAGCTAGTACTCACCCCCACCCCCCAAAGATAACACTCTTCCTATAATCAATACTGATTCCCATAGATCCTACCACATTTAACACACCTCCCTGCAAATTATCAATTAAAAGCCACAAAACAATAAGTGAACATACCATTCCTCTTCTCATCATTTCAGCAAGTTCCTTGGTAAGTTGATCAAGTTCATCACAAATCTGCAAAATTACACTCCTTTCTGGACCAGAGCATTTATCTGCTATTGCACGGCCCTCATCGATGCATTCTCGAATGGCCCGTTCACCTAAGCAAGTGACATATTAATTATTTACTAAGAATTTTAAAACACTTTTCATAGCCATCCTCAAGAATGCTTGAAATATTTTCTCCAGGGATACTAGTTCCTGATGGATCAGAGCTGCAAATTACAGTATGCACTTACTAGAAGAACAACCATACATATGCACAGGACACCCACCTAAGCCAGTAGGGTCTGATGATGGATTGTTCATCCACTGGTGTACCTGATCCATCTTGCCAACAAGGGTGTTAGCTGGTCGACGCACACCAGACTGCTCTTGTTGTAATATGGCATTTTGCATTTCTGAATTTAATCCTTCAAGCTGCTGGGCAACTTCCTTGTTAAGTCGTTGGCCTTCTGGAGAAGTTCCCTTAAGAAAGATTTTAAAACCGTCAATACATCACCCCTCATCATTACTGTTTGCTGGGAGGCTTCGTGCCCCTAGAGTTTGTGACATGGACTACATATTGAAATGTAAAGGGTTCAAACCTGGCTAATCTCGCACAAATTACTCTGCTATGACAAGGTTAAGATTAACACTCTAACTCCCACAGAGTGCCGTGTTGCATAAAATGCAATTAGATCTCAACATTTGGTCAAGTTATATATATCAAATTTGAACAGCAAAAATCTAATCCAAGAACGTTTCTTTGGATAGATCTGTCTTTTGAAAGCATAAAACATACTCCTCCCCCCCCCCCCCCTTCCTGTAATGAGACTTGATTAATCACCCCTACAAGTTTTCCCACGTTTTTCTCTTGCACATTTATGGTCAAGTAATATCTGACAATAATAACCCACCCTTTCAATTCAAACTGTGTCTTCCTCTATGGAAAACTGTTTGTATAATTTATGGTATCCCAATAATACAAGATACCTTTCAAGTGGTATACTGTATGTTGTGGTCTTTGGATCTAATACCTTACAGTTTTGCAAATTTATTTGGTATTCCCCACTGGAGGGAAAAGGTTAAGTGTCAGCACTGAAGGGACATCTAGATTTGTGGACGCAGGTATATTAAGGAGTGGGTCAGTTGTTATTTAGTGTAAAACGTCCAGGGGTGGTCTATCTGGAGAACCATGCATACAGAAGGCTTTTAACTTAGCTATGGTAAACGACGGCTCAAAACAAGTTTAGTTAATAGTGTTGTTGCCACGGCAACCAATCACGTGACCAAATAACAGCTCACTTCCTGTTTAGATTTTAAGGCCTCTGCAGACAGGGAAGAATGGTACTTATTCAGTATTTTATTATGTAGTCTGACTACTTACCCAAGTACTATAACCAGTGTAATTGGAATGCATGTCCAAGTCACGTGACCAAAGAACTGTCACTAATGTAACTTTATACACACTATTTAAAGAGACTTTCAGCAAGGTTTGACAACCGTTCCAATTACAATGGGTACGGTTCTTGGGCAGATAGTAAAACTACAGAACAATACGCTGATAAAGAAACGTTTTCCCCTGTCTGCAGAAGCTCTCAAAATTTAACCGGAAGTGGTCTGTTATTTGGTCACGTGACACATTTCAAGTAAAACAACAACGTTAGGTTATCTATTAAGTAGAGATGTAACCTGCAGCCAAGATTTGTCCACATTGTATGAACCGTATCCAAGATTGACCACCCCCCTCACTTTTTGACTAAGGAAAAGATGACCCAGCCCTTAATATACCTGAGGAGGTTTTCGTACTTTCAGACTTCAAAGAATCTGTTTTGTTGTCAGGCTGCAATTTAAACTCAAAATCAAGGAGCTCTGGCTTAGTCTGTGTACTTAAAAACTACTTTCACATGCATTTGAAAATATCTCTAACCTAAAGCCATTTTCATACTATTTACTTACATTTCCTTGCCTTCTCAACTCCGCCAAATCCCCCATCAGTCGATCAAGATCATCACAAACCTTCCTGATCCTTCCTTTATCAGGTCCCTGGCTAGCATCAGCAAATTTACGACCTTGTGCAATGCACTCTCTCACAGCTTTCTCACCTATCCAAAGAGAATGAAGCTTTGTTAACATCAGTAGCAGTCCCTAAAATAAACAGATTTGTATATTTAGCACTTCGAATGAAGGGGAATTTTGCTCCACAATAAACTGTTTAATAGTTGAGCACTTTTGTCTAACAGCTTGAAATATAGAATTTAGATGAAATGTCTTTGCCAGGGGAGAGTTACAGATGAAGTGACTTAGAATTGATGGTTATTCAGCATTTATTGAAAACAATGTCACCACACGGAGGCAACTCTGTTAAGAACTTTGCCAAAACAGAAAAAAATTTGTCATCTCAGGCTGGAGTAAGATGAATCTTTAACCCAATGCCCTGCCCCACTCCCTTGTGGTCAGTAAACCAAATGCCCCACTTTGCCATCTTGTAGCCAGAAAACACAATGCCCCACCCCTCCTGTGGACAGTAAATGCAATGCCCCACCCCAATTATAACTTAAGGTGTATTAATGACTTCTTGAATGTATGGTACAACAGTAACCTTGGCAGAAATAGTGTCAGATAAAGAGGACCCATAGTTTGGAATTTAATACCTAAAGCCATCAAGGATGCTTCCTCCCTACAGCTTTTTAAACAAAAACTTAGACAGGCCTCAAGGATACTAGATCAAATTCACTTTGAAAAAGAAGCCTGTCAGATAACATCAAAACAAATGGACTTTCTGTATTTTGAAATTTTTGTTAATTTTTGTAAATTAAGTACTAAGTTTTTGTTATAACTAGTTTTTTAATTAAGTTTCTGGCAGGTCCCCACCAGCTTTTAGGTTGCCTCAAACAAACCTGCCTCAACAAAAAGTATATGTATGTATGTATTTGTATTGTGCTACTCGCAGGGACCCTTATTGTACGTATGTATGTATGTATGTATGTACCCCGCCCTAGCAAGGTCTTCACCTAATCCTCCAGCGGATTCTGTTGGTGTGTTGACCCACTTCATGGCTGGCCCCATGTTACTGTCAAAGAGAGATGCAGCTTTTTTCATGTCATTCAAGGGGTCATCTCCTCCCTCCTCTTCATATGTGGTGTACTGTAATACTCGGATTATTTCACTGATCTCAAATGACATCTTGCCAACAACATAATTTCTGTATTCCTGAGCCTCTGCAATGTTTTGACCTCCTGCAAAAGAATGTTTAGCCATGATTAAATTCTGTACGTACCGAATAGTTTAATATTAATAATACAATCAACTCAACATTTTAACCAATTTTGGAGTCATTTCCACAAACTTGCAAAGACTAGCTGGTTGATGGTGCTTTAATCTCAGTCAGTCAACTCTATTGTGGCAAACACACATGAATCACACATCCATGGCTATTATTGAAAACCCTTCCCAATACAAAAAATAAGTTTAAAGGTATATTGTGCAGTTCCAGAAAATACCCCCCCCCCCCCCCAACAGAAGGGATTGGAATTTTGAGGAGGTGGTTTCCAAAGGGGGTGGGGAGGTTCTGTAAGACCAAAAAATGTAAAGAAATGTATGAAACTCAATTGGAATTTTCAGATGGGGGGTGGGTCCCTTCAGTGGGTGAGGCATGGATATTTTCTGGACCTACACATTACGACAGTGTTTATTTTATTACAGGATAATGCAAAGCACATGCCAATAGATTACAACATGCACTCTGACTGACAAGTAAATCAGGATCAAAGGTTTAAAAAAAACTTGCTGTGTAATTTTGGTGGATTGAGGAATGGGAATTTCTTGGTAAGTGGCCACTACTAATCACTGGTCATTCAGCAGATTGCATTATAAACCGCACTCACAGTGATTGATAGATTACAAATACGATTGTTACACTAATACTATTAAATAAATTTAACAACACATCCCACTTTGTTACAATTTGCTACCTCTTTGCACAGTCAAAACGTAAGTCTTGATAGCAGTGATCAACTGAGTTGACATGGCTTTAACGGCATTTAAAGATTTCTTTAACATGTCAGCATGAACTTGGTGAGTCAACTCCTCAATGCGGCCTTCAACCTTTTTCGCCATTTCAGTGATTCCTGGTGTTAGGTTCTTGACAAACGTCACAAGCTCTTCCATGCTTTCCACAATCTCAGCAACAGAGAGATATTCCAGAACTCCTCTACACACCTTCAAAATTTTACGCACCTCTGCTTCATCAAATGTTAAAAGTAATGCAGATGTACCAGAAAGAATTCCTGAAACAACACCAAGTAAGAAAGATGAATGATGAATAATTTTAGCTTGCCATTCTAAAGACCATTTTATATCAGTTTTATTTTTCTGAGGTCTTGTTTTTGTGTACATCTCTCTTTAAAGCAATCTAAAACTGTTGAGTCTCTCAGAGGTCTCGGCACAAAGGTCTCGGCGCAAAGGTCTTGGCACAAAGGTCTCAGCACCTCTGCAAGCCCCAGGGGGGAATCCCATATAAAAAGGATGGGCATGCTTGTTGGACATTTTGCAAAGAACCCCTAAGAGATTCTAAAACAATAACTCCAATTCTAAAACAATACATTAACTCCTGTCATATTTTTTCAGCTCAATACCCTAAAAGGTACTGCAAGAGCTCTGCAAGGCTGAACACCATAATTAAGCGGTACCAAAACCGCTTTTTTAACCCCTAAAAGGTGCAATGAGCATCCCCATCCTTTTTATATAGGACTCTCACCCCCTCCCCCCCCCCCCCCACCCCCTTGCTACCCTGGGCTGCAAGCCTCAGATTTTAAAATTCCAAAAAAGATTGTACAGACAAAAAATATTTCTCTCGAGACATTTGCAGGTCATCATTCACTTTGCAATAAAGGGTGTCTAGTACATAACTGCTGAAATTGAGAAGATTACTAATTTTAGTAGAGTACATGAAAGCTTAAGCTCACAAGAACTATATACTGTACCTCTGGCACCATCAATTAACTTCTTGCGAGCTTCAGATGACAGAGGATCTCTTCTCAGAATCTGAGAGGCTTCCACAAGAAATATCGAGGATTCCTCAACTCTTTTAAAGGCAAGTGGCATTTCTTGTTTGAGGATTTGATCTTTGCTGGACGAGGCTGTTTCTTTACCCACCTGAATGAGCAAAACAACAAATTATTATTAATAATTATTATTATTACTTCACTTAATATAGTACACCACCTAATAAGAGACCAAGTGGTTGGTCAGTGTAAAACACAAACTGCAGAATGCGGACTACAGACCAGGGAGAAAATGCAAACTGCAGACTTTTTAAGCATATTTGAATGTGTTATTTCAATTATCGAGCGCTCACCATAAACAGGATTATTCAGGCTAATTGCAATGAAAGTCTGGATTCTGGTTTAAGCCTGAATATCACTCAGGTTAGCCTACATAACGCTCAGGTTAATCTGTTTATGGCTAGCTTTCAATGATGGGAATGGTAACATGATTCAGTTAAAATAAATGTCCAGTCTGCAGTCTGCATTTTACCCTCAGCATTCTACCCCCGCTCTGCCATCTACATGCAGTCTGCAGGCTGTGTTTTACACTGACCGCGGTTGGTTGGCAGGCTCCTCCAGTCTGTAGCTTACAATAAATACACAGGTGGCCTTATCAACTGTGATCAAAAGAGTGGCATATTATTGTTATAATTTGAACGACTGATCAGAAATACTGACCTTGACAAGATTTTCAACAGCTGCTCCAACAGCTTGTACAGGAATAGCCAAGTCTGGCATTGCTTTACCGTCTTCAGCTTCTTCATGAAGAATAATTAATGTGGAGACCTAGATAGCAAATTTATTTTAACATCAAAAGCAGAACATGACAAAAAATTATCACCATTTAAAACTTATGTTCAGTACAAATTTCACTAAATGGTTGTAAGAAAGGCCAAAATACAAAAAAAAAAACTCTCATGAGAAATTGTAGTTAATTATTTCAGACAAACAACACAGCACTGCTCCTGAAGAAATCTTGAACAGTAGCAAAATTAAAGCCGACAATGACCTTTTGTTATTGTAACAACATTTGTATTTTAGCTGCATTGACTACCACTTGAAAATAAATACCCTAATGTTGATTTTAATCACCTTAAGCTGGGTATGTTTTGTATAAGAACAAATCTTCTAACATTAAACTTGTGTTACATAATCGTTTGAACTCCCTAGTAATCAACAAGCTATAGCTAATCAAATCACGAATCAAAACATCAAGCTTACGTTTCATTCACACGGCTAAGCCTAGTCTGCTTGGCTCGACAATTTAATTAATTGGCTCTATACAACATGCCGGCAACACCCTGTGATTTAGCCAAAACTAGCTTGGTATTGATTTGATTTTTTTTTCAGAAATCCGTGATCGCTCATCTGCATTCAACTTGGTCGCCGGGAAAACCCGATCAAGGATTCGTGTAAACTTATACTAGATACAAAGAACACTCAATTGGTTCGAAATATTGTTTACTTTGAATAACAAAAGGGTCTGAGACCCTGAAAAGTAATCCAAGATTTAACTCACAAAATTATGTAACTACGAACTCCCAAGTTTGTCCCTACCACCAGCCATCTTACAGCACGATGCACTTTGCTTCTCACAACTTTGCGGTGCGAACGTAAAGAAACGTGCAGGCGGAGCAAATTTTACGGTAACCCAAATTTTTCGTCTGTCACGGTCCTCGAAAACCATCGGATTGTTTACAGTATTCGTGCACAAAAATTAAACATAAGGCATCGAGATCAGAGCTTTCAAGACATTCCTTTGCAAGAAAATATTTAAACTTACAAAGGATTCCCGAGAAATGGTATTCAACGAACAGTTGGTACGGTTGTCAGGTCTAAATGTAATGCACATCATGCACACAAGATCTGTCCATTAGAGAGAAGAACGTATTTACTCTACCTGCTGGGCCACAGGTTCCAATATTGACTCGATGGTTTTTGTGTGGAACACGGGCATTTTCAGCGCTGAAAAGCTGATTCCGACTCCAGTGCTGGCAGAAACAAAGTAAAAGGGAAATTCTTCCGAGAGAAATATTCGGGAAGTGTACACACCTTGGAACACCCAGCCCCGCAAAAAAATGTCCAAGTCGGGAGAGACGACCGCGTTATTCCCAGGGGTAGGTACAGCGGATGTAGCCATCACTCGTCCCAGACTCTCGCGTAGACTCTCCGAAACAAAGAGCGTCAAAGATGGCGGACGAAGATATCGAGATGGATAATTTTTCCGAAGGAAGGGCTGAATCGGCCAGTGATTTCGCCGGCGATGATGAAAACGAAAAGGTAGTTTAGCTACAGTAGTCTTTCTTTTCAATGCAGGGGTTTTTGGGGGATTGGTATTTGAGATAATGTATGTTATTTGTACTTATTATAAACTAATTGAACATAAACTATGACAGGTTGAGGACAAATTCTTCTAGGCTTGGGAATCACGACAGAAAAACTTTGTACAAAGAAGAACTATCTGAACCAAATTTCATCATTTATTTTCTTGGAATCATTTGCGGGTTTTTGGTGTTAGTTTGCCGTTATAGACAGAGGTTTTCAGTTATCAACCTTTTAACCCAGTAAAAACACATGCTGCAAACTTGATAAAATTGTCACTTTCTTTACAGAAGTCCATAGGAATGCGCGTACAAGCCTTTTCAGATCAAATTCATTATTCGCTGAAGGGAGGGCTAAACATACAAAGTATATGTATTTGTGAAATAAACACAATAGAATGTTACTTTGGTATATACAGCACATGGGTTTGTATTCTTTAAAATAATAGAATTGATGAATAAATCAGCAGATGATTTATGAATACCTTTACTTGCCTTGTGGGTGGCCTCATGGTTAGTGCACTTGTCTCCAGATCAAGCGGTCCAGGTTCCTACCATTGTGTTTTGTTCTTGGGCAAGACACTATATTCTCACAGTGCCCCTCTCCATCCAGGTGTATAAATGGGTACCAGTAAATTTAATGTTGGGGGTAACCCTGCGATGGACTAGCATCCCATCCAGAGGGAGAAGAAATACTCCTAGTCGCTTTATGCTATAGAAACTGCGATAAGCCCCGGTCTGATGGGTCACTTAAGTCATGTGTAGACTTTTTACTTGTCTTATTTGTTCTTTTAAATGAGTTGTCAGCAGTAAATCATTTTGAATGAGATTGCACAATGTAAACAAACTTGGCTAGATACATTTTCACATGTTTGATTCTTTTTACATTGGTGAATGGTTTTTTTTTATTGATATGTTTTAATATGGTATTATATCCCATAATTTGGTTCTTCAGTCCATTATCGTATTCTGTACCAAATGAAAATTTACTTTAAAGGGGCTAGGTCACGCAATGCTAGGCAATTTCAGCACTGATCAAATGGTCATAGAATTAACTAAAATATCACAAAAACAGCTCAAAACCATAGAAGAACTCAAACAAAACACAGGAAAGCCAAGAAGGGACATGGATGGACTAAACTGGAGAGGATTAAAATGGATTGCATTTGGGTAAATTTGTAAAACGTCGGCCCACTTGTTTTCAAATTTATATCAGTTTATATCAAAATGTCTTTTACACAGGTGGAAAATCATTCTCAGTTGTTATGTGGCCATGATTTTGCAAATGAAAGACTTTTGCTCTGCCAATTTGATGTTTAGAGCTCATAATTAACAAAATTAAACAAATTACCTAAATTAGCACGACCTAGCCCCTTTAACTAGCGATTCAAACCAACTTGCACTCTGATAACTAACTACAGAGCTACTAAGAAGACAAAAAATGTCTCCAATACTGCGACTCATTGCTGTGTTTACACATTTGTAGATGGATGCATATGACACACTGGAGAGTGAGCCTGAGATAAGAGTGGACAGAAGCCTGACAGACAGTGACTTACTGATTGCTTTAGCTCAGGTGTCTGAGAATAAACACATGATGCCTGGAAATGGGCACATCAAACCTGACCTGAGTATGAGTCTAAATAGCAGTCTTGGTAGCCTTGGTAGCAGTCTGAGCAGCAGTGGATTGCTTGTTAGTAAAGGCAAGGAATCTACTGGTTCAGTGCCGAGGAAGTCAGCTAGAGGAAAACGAAAATTAGACAGCAGTCAGCAATTGTCTTCATCTAAGAAATCAAAGAGGTGAGTGCTAATGTTATTGACAAAGAATTGTTCAGTTTAACAACTTCAAATAATTCTGATTTGATGGACATTTTATTAATATCAGAATCTAATGGCCAATTCCTTCTATGATATGCACCTACAGGGAATCATGGTAGTTGTATTCATCAAAAAAATATCCAGTCTAAGATGATGAATACAACTACCATGATTCCCTGCAGGTTCATCTCATAGAGGGAATTGGTCATTGAAATCGTCCATAATGGCAGCTTGTACTCAAAGCTGTGATTGTGAGATTAAAGACCCGTACAGTGATTTTTAGGATGGTGCTATTTTTCTTTTTTGCTAGCGACGTACCTCCATCACAGAAACTACCTCCACATGGTTATCCTTTAGAACATCCCTTTAACAAGGTTTGTACCATTTTGAACTTCTTTCTTAGTAAATTCAGTTAATACTCGCATCATAGTACATCTGAACACAAGTGCTGAGTATGTTTTGCATTTGTTTCAGGATGGCTATAGATATATTTTAGCAGAACAGGACTCAAATGCTCCTTTAGCAAACATGGATATGGAATTTTGGGCAGGAAAACCCATCCCTGGAGATCTTTACAGAATTAAACTGCACAAAGAAGTTCTTCTGTCCATGAATGATAGAGGTTTGTAGAAATGTCCAGAAAGCCTCCAACCCTTAAAATCTCAGCTATTCAGCAAGCATGGTCTCTTTACTCTCTCAGGATTAAACAACACAATCTTTGAATTTTGCACACTGTGCATGTATACATGTATGTTGTTTGGTTTAAATTTGTTGATAGTTTGAAAATTTGTTTTTAATGATAATGACAATTAAATGTAAGAGGCCTTTGGCTAAGCAGCTCTGAATAATTTTGCAAGTGTTAGTTTGCTTTTTTTAAATTTTGTTGGCAGACAACTTGCCTGGGGCAAGTGAGAATGAAAAGTTACTTTCCCACTAGGAAAAACTACATGTACTTGTACCAGACAACCACACAACACTTGTTTTGAGTCCTATATAAGAAAAAGAAAGGTAAAAAATAAGGGGGGGTTAAAAGGCTTCATTTTGTTTTCTTGTTCGACAAAGTTCATTTCAGTGAGAGCCTAATGCCTTGTATAAATTGATGTTTCAGCTCCTCAACTGAAGTTATCTGAAGATAGGTTATCAGTTACAGGGGAGAAAGGCTACTGTATGTTACGAGCCACTCATGGTAATTTTTTATATATTTAATAAATATCAAAGAAACTATCTAAAAGCTAGTTCAAAAGGATTTGAAATACAGCTGTAATTTGAATTAAAACTGTTTTGAAATCAATTTTTGCAGGAGTGTCCAAGGGTAATTGGTACTTTGAGGTGAGCAGAACACAAATTCAAGTTTTTTTTTTGTCTTACATTTAGTTAATTTATTTTAAAAAACATGAAATCTTTTTTCAGTTGGCTGCCACTGAAAAAGGTATTTTGATTTGTTTTAAGCTGGTTATTATTATGTGGGAGGCACGGTGGCCTCATGGTTAGTGTGCTCGACTCCAGAGCAAGTGGTCCGGGTTCGAGCCCTGCCTGGGGACATTGTGTTGTGTTCTTGGGCAAGACACTTAACTCTCACGTTGCCTCTCTCCACCCAGGTGTATAAATGGGTACCAGTGAATTTAATGCTGGGGGTAACCCTGCGATGGACTAGCACCCCATCCAAGGGGGAGTAGAAATACTCCTAGTTGTTTCATGCTACAGAAACTGGGATAATCTCCGGCCTGATGGGCCATTTGGCTCGTAAGCAGACTTTACCTTATTATAAGGTATAATGTTAATTGACTGATATTTTCCAGGCTACAGTAGACTTACCTTCAGACACAGCTACTAGGATTGGATGGTCACAACTGTATGGTGAGAATTAACTTGTAATCAATGTCATTTAATCAATAAATGTTATACTTATAACACAGCTAGTAAAGCTGCACCTTCAAACTCAGTATACTTAGGTGTCCAATGATGCATGCTTGGGGCATGAGTTAAATTAACTTTCCTTTGTGATTTCCGTTGGCAATGCTATGAAACGATTGATTCATGCTTTAGTGTAAATCAATGTATGATGCACTTGGGAAGTGTGGAGAGCTCTCAAAAAGCTAGAGTTGCTGTCAGCTGCACCTTGAGCAACTCTTATGCTTTTTTTTGTATTCCAAGCTAACTTCCCTTATATGTGATAACTCCATGATGCATGCTAAAAGGCATGAATCAAGAACTTTTGCTAACAAGTCAGGGTAGCGTCACAATGGTAACACTAAATTAATCCATCTTGAAATCAAACCTGTTGGTTTTCAAGAAGAATTAGAAGCCTGAGATTCTAGTTCTAGGCAAGAACTAACAACAACCTAAAAAGTGCTACATTAAGGGCCAACTAAATTTGCCTCTTTCACACTGATTAAAATGTTTCTTCTACAATTTAGGAAATCTTCAAGCACCATTAGGTTATGATAAATTTAGTTATTCTTGGAGAAGTAAAAAGGGAACAAGATTCCATGAGAGTAGAGGAAAACACTACAGGTAAGTGGGCAGAAAGCCTCTTTTTTTATTGATTAATATATTTTCCAGCGAGGTTTTCCTCACAAAAGGTACATTTGCCTAACTGTTGATGTTTTGTACTATTGTGATCTGATTTCAAGTTAACAAATTGATGTCAGTTTTTCATGCGTCTGTCCTGTTATTGAGCATGAACTTTGTCATAACATTGTCAAAGTAGCTATGCCTCGTGGATCCACAGACTACTTTGACAATGATATGACGTAATTCATTGTCAATAACAAGACAGACACATGAAAAACTGACATCAATTTGTTTTTTACAATAAAAAATTGTCAAATTGTCTGCTCTTGCTCATTGACGCATCGCATAAATTGTGTAGTTCCAGAAAGTATCCATACCTTCCCCACAGAAGGGAATTTTTCTAAGCCCCCCCCCCCCTCCCCCCACCCTTCTGGAAATTCCGATTGAGCTTCATACATTTCTTTAAATTTTTTGGTCTTACAGAACCCCCACTCCCCAGGAAATTTCAATCCCTTCTGTGGGGGGAGTATGGATATTTTCTGGAACTGAACATTATAAATTCATGTGTCTGTCCGCTTATTGACAGTGAAAATTAGCCAATGAGCATGCAAGAATTTCTGCGGTTATCGAAAAATTATGTATTGATAGACAAAGTGATTTTAGTAAATAACAAGAAGGCACTCTTTCTTTTTTGTTTGTTGTAGCGATGGATACTCAACTGGTGATGTAATAGGATTTTTTATCAGTCTGCCAGAAAACAACAGACATCCAGGTAAAAATGTTGTTCATTTTGTTTCATTTTTTTATCCTAGCTTTTCACACTTTTCAAAAGTTGATTTATTTGGGGCAGCCTGTGTCACAGACAAAAACAACCACCAGAAAAGGTAATCTGTCACCAGAAAGGTCCTGTCCAGCGGTTCTTCAGAGTTTGAGGGTCTCAAGGTCATTGTGTTACAACCCCTCGCTTCACTCCAGAGTTTAAATGGGTTTCAGCAAAGTGGGCTACAATCAGCCCTTCGTTGTTCTACTCTGTCAAGCCTGAAGCCAAAACAAAAGTACAGGAGGAAAAATGACTGCAAAATTTGGTGGCAGAGACTTCGAGCAGCCATTTTTCCTTTCACGCTTTATAACCTGGCACACCCGATGGACTGAGAACAAAGAGGAGCTGCATGTGGTCAATGCTCAAGAAACTGTAATATAAACCATAGTGGCAATCGACTAGGATTCCTCCTTATAGCGGCAATAGCAACAGTCCTAGTCATTCAGTGCTAATAAACTGAAGAAGGGAACCGGCTGTTGAGCCACTTTCTTCCAACTGGAAGTGTACAGATGTGAACCTTTATTACGATAGTTTATTTTCTATTGACAGAGGCAAGATTTTGTGCCCTGCTTGGCTAATTGAAAGCATGCTTAGTCTAACGTTGAAAACGTAGCTTTGTTTCTACAGTTAGGCCGACCGTCTACACTAATCACGAAAAACGGAGCTTTTCGAAAAGGACGACGTCATAATAGTCATGTGATTTCGCTGCCCGAGTCTTTCTCAAACACAAATCCAAAATGGTCTGTGTTTATTGCGTTTTCAAATTTCTCCGGCGTAGTGTGGACAGAAAACATTTCATGCATTTTCAAAGGAAATCATGTTTTGAATGGTGAATGGGCGGGACCCAGCACACACGTGCGTTTGGCGGCTTTTTGATTTGATTGGCTAAGAACCAACAAGTTGTCACACTTAATCAAGAACGTTTTGTTGGTGCTAACGGCTTAATGGTTTTCTTTCCTATCTTTACAGCGGAATTTCTTCCACCCACGTTTAAAGATAAGGTAAAACACAAACTTTTTTTCTATTTTTGTTTCCTTCTGCCTAAGTTCAGGGCAATATGCGCCGGCCTTATGGGTCGCTAAGCTCGAAAGCCAACCTTTAAAAATTTACCGTCTTATTGTTTCTTTCAAGGCATTAATAAAATTTAAAAGTCATCTTTACTTCGAAGAAAAAGACCTTGTGGACAAGGCAGAAAAGGTAACAGTTACAGTGAATTCTCTTTTATTCTAATCTACAGCTGTCTTGTTTGTTTACTTCCTTATTTTCGTCTGCACACTTATGTGGCTGACTTGCTATGGTTACCTGGAAAACTTGCTGACAATGATTATTTCTTTGCAGAACCTAAAACCTTTACTTGGAAGTCAGGTAAGCTGACTCAAAAAAATAGATTATCTCTTAACCGCCATCGCTTGGAGAATGTTTCACCAGTCAGAACTTACCTTTTACCTGTTACCCAACTCCTTATGACTATGGGCCACATAGGACTTCTGGCCAATCACGAGCAAAACCCAAATTTGATTGACTTGAATGGAGTGGTTTTCAATTGAGTGTCGAAAGTAATCAGGCAATTACTTCCGGTGTTGGTTTTGGTTTTACTGTACGGTTTGAAATTGGTTGAGTAGTTTAACATTGGTAAGTAATTGGTTTGGTTTTGGTTTTGCGACACTCAACTAAAAACCGCTCTGATATCTCGGGTCCTGTTTCCCTCATATATGTTTTTGCTTTGTCCACGGTCCGACATACGTAAGAACGACTTGAGTTTACTTTCACTCCGATAACATTGGATTCCTGGAAATTCAGAACGGTAACTAAAACTGAACGCATCGCCATTGTACTGCTAAGAGTTTGCACTGTTGCTGCTGGCGCCGTTGTGTTTGGTTTTACCTTTTCAGTTATTCCTGCAATTATTATCAACGGCTTTCATTTTACTTTTGTCCATAAAATCACCGGCATCGTGGTGTCATTTTTTTCCTTTTTGTTTCTGTCCTTTTCTTGTAGGTAAAATTTTACAGAAACGGTGTTTGTCAGGTGAGTTAAACATCAAGTTCATTTTCCCATCGCAGTTTTTTTCCTGCTACTTTTGACACACCAAAACATCTAATAAGATATATATATTTCAGGGCGTTGCCTGGCAAGATGTCTACGACGGGACGTATTATCCAGCGGTATCGCTCTACAAGAATTCCACGGTAGAGTAACAAGCCTTATTATTTGAGACAAGGGTATTATTAGATTTCATCGCTGTTAATTGTGACAAAAATGTCTAACACACATGTTTCTGGGGTTTTTTTGGGTTTTTTTGGCTTCTTTTTTTCAGGTCACTCTCAATTTTGGACCCGATTTCCAATTTCCACCAATAGATGAAGAGTTCCAGCCGGTATGATTCAAATCGTTGATCAGTTTAGCAGGTTTCGTGGTTAATGTTGTTTACTTGTATGTCATTTATTTCACGGTCCAGTTTTTTTGTTCAAATCCCGTAAAGAATAACCCCTTTGTTACCAGTATACAGTTGTTCTTTAAATTCACCTACTCTCTCAAAAAAAGACTGTTAATTTTTTCCTCTTATGGCGTTTGTCTTCGTTTGTTCTGCAGATGAGCTACAAAGCTGTGGAATTCGCCGTGGAACAGAGCTTATCAGACCTACTGTTCCACGTGGATTCACAAGAGCGACCCGTCCCGCTTCCCGAGAAAACCCTCGTGCCTCCAAAGAGGAAGTGACGCGAGCACATGCAGCTCTAAAGGAACTGTTTCCAAACGTTTCGTACAAAGACGTCTTCCTTGGCGGCGTCAACAATTTATGCCCAATTTACACGCCACTGCGTCGCTCTTCAATGTCACTGATTCAAATTGAAAACGAAGAGGCTTCGCCTCCTTTACTCGGGGATACATTCTGAGTGTGGGTTCTCGCAAGCTATTTTAGGCAGTTTTGAATTATTGCCCCGTGAACGAAGGAAACCATTTAGCTACGTTTCTTGGTAAATGAAAAACCTTTTTGCATCCAGTTTACCACATTTGTAAATAAGACGATAGGCGAAAAACGAAACAACTGAATTATTTTTTTGGTTTACGTTTGTGGCTAAAACTTGTACATGTAAAGAAAGCTACTTCTGTGAAAAAAAAAAAATTGAACGCGCTTTCAACAAATGCTGCTGTCTGTTTTTCTTGTGCATGTTTCTGTAAGCTTTGAACGTGTACATAACGATGCAATGCTGTATTCATAGCAACTGATAACTATTGTAATATACGAGTTCAGTATTTTATAAACTATTTTACGCAGAAAATGGTTACTCTGTGTGGTCTCTCTTTCATCGATACCCTACCCCGCGCTCACTCAGCGATAGCAATAGCGAGGTTAAGCATGACGTGTACGGCAAACGGCAAAAATCAAACTTTTGCCGTTGTTTTAGCCGTGTGTACATTTAAGTGAGATTATTTGTATTTACTGGAGGGGGGAGACACTATCATATACTCTGGCAGAGAAGATGACAACCACAGAGGCGGAGTAGGAATACTGATGACCAGATTCGCAGCAAGATCACTCAGATTGGACACCAATAAGCGAAAGGATAATTACAGCCAGGTTCTATTCCAAGCATGTTAAGATGACGATTGTACATGTATATGCACCAATAGAGGATGCAGAAGAGTCTGTAAAGGACGAATTCTACGAGAGACTACAGGATGTGTTGAATAACAAAAAAGAACATGATATGCTGGTAATCACAGGTGATATGAACGCAAAGGTCGGTGAAGACAACCGAGGTTATGAGAGAATCATGGGTAGACAAGGCATTGGGAGAATGAACGACAATGGAGAAAGACTTTGCGAATTTTGTGATATGAATGAACTGATAATAACAGGAACGTGGTTTCCACATAGAGATATTCACAAAGCCACCTGGGTATCGCCGGATGGAAAAACGAGAAATCAAATAGACCATGTGCTGATAAACAAGAAGTTTCGTAACTCAGTAATTGACACCAGAGTCTATAGATCAGCAGACATTGGAAGCGATCACTATCTTGTATGCATGAAAGTGAAGCTAAGACTAAGAAAACAACAACCCAAAGAACAGGGAAGTATAAGGGCAAGGTATGACACCAACAAGTTGAAAGAAAAGAATGTTTTGGAAACCTTTATGATCACTTTGCAGAATAGATATCAGGCATTGGAAGAGGAGTCACCGGATGGAGAGGAGGACGACGAGATAGAAAAGGAGTTTCATATAATGGAAGAAGCATACACGAAAACAGCAGATGAAGTATTAGGCCGTCCTAGGAAGAAAAGAAAGCCATGGATAACAGAAGAATCATGGGCGCTTATTGACCAAAGAAAAGAGATAAACAAGAAGATTCTAAGTACTCGTTCAGAGAGGATCAAAAAACGACTAAGAACAGAATACAAGGAAAAGAGTAAAGAAGTTATGAAGAGCATAAGGAGTGATAAAAGGAAGTGGATGGATGGCATCGCAAGTGAGGCAGAGGATGCTGCAAGAAAACAAAAAATGAGAAAATTATACGGATTGACGAAAGTGCTATGCAATGAAAGACCTAAGAGCAGCACAGCCATCCTTGATAAGAGCGGTAATCTCGTGAGTGGAAAGAAAGAAATGCAGGCAAGATGGACAGAGCATTTTAGAGAAGTACTGAACAGAGAAGAACCAACAGATCCTATAACAATGGAAGATGAATGTGAGTTCGAGCTAGGCGAATTGATTGAAGAAATCGCGATCACTGAACCAACAATTGGCGAGATAAAAGTAGCAATTGAGCGTTTAAAGAATGGGAAATCTCCAGGCGTCGACTCCATCACGGCTGAATTGTTAAAGGCGCACAAGGAATTCTCGGCAACGAAAGTGCATCAGCTACTGAAGAAAGTATGGAAACATGAAAAGATCCCGGACAAATGGAAAAGAGGGTTGATCATCAAATTGCCAAAGAAGGGAAACCTCAAAGAATGTAAGAACTGGAGGGGAATTACTCTACTTTCAGTAGTCGGCAAAATACTTGGACGGATTGTGATTGATCGAATACAGAATGGAGTTGATATCAGACTGAGGAACGAGCAAGCAGGGTATAGAAAAGGCAGGGGAACAACAGAACAGATTTTCATATTAAGGAACATCATTGAACAAGCAAACGAGTGGCAGGCAAGCTTATATATTAACTTCATAGACTTTGAAAAAGCATTTGATTCCATCCACCGTGAAAGTCTATGGTTAATTATGCGGAAATATGGAATCCCGAACAAGATAGTAAGGATGGTAAAAGTGTTCTATGAAGACTTCAATTGTGCTGTAGAAGATCAGGCAGAAGCATGTGAGTGGTTCAGCATCAAAACAGGCGTCAAGCAAGGATGCAATATGTCTGGATTTCTATTCTTGATAGCTATGGATTGGATTATGAGAAGGACTGTAGGAAAAGGAGAAAACGGAATCAGGTGGAACTTTACATCTAAACTCGATGATTTAGATTTTGCAGATGATGTGGCGCTTTTGTCTTCTACTAAACAGCATATACAGAACAAGACTACTAAAATGAATGAGGAAGCAAGACGGGTCGGGCTGAAAATCAACAAAGGAAAGACAAAGGTGATGAGGATCAACGGGAAGAGTCAGGAGAAGGTTGCAGTAGATGGGCAAGATATCGGCGAAATTGAGGAGTTTAATTATCTGGGGGCTACCATTTGTAAGGAGGGAGGAGGAATGAAAGATCTGAAAAACAGGCTGTCCAAGGCGAGAGGGACATTTGCCAGACTCAAAAGAATATGGAACTCAAGGAACATCATGAAGAGGACCAAGCTTAGACTGTTTAAAACCTTAGTTGTACCGGTGCTACTGTATGGATGTGAGACATGGAAGATGAACATGGGAGATGACCAACGAATAGATGTGTTTCACAACAAATGCCTCAGGAGGATTCTCAAAATAAAATGGCAAGATCACGTTACCACTAGAGAGCTCCTTGAGAAGGCAGAGACGAAGTTCCTTAGTGAAGAGGTTAAGAGGAGAAGATGGAAGATGATAGGGCATGTCTTACGACAAAACAGAAACAGCCATACCAACATAGCCCTATCATGGACACCTGAAGGAAAAAGGAAGAGAGGAAGGCCTAAGACCACCTGGCGAAGAACAGTTGAGAGAGAGAGGAACAGCGCAGGATGGCGTACATGGGATGAGGCAAGAGCTGCTGCAGCCAACAGAGAAAATTGGAGGCATTCTGTGGAGGCCTTATGTGCCACGAGGCACAAAGAAGCTAAGTGAAGTGAAGTGATTTGTATTTTCTGTCAATAGGAGATTTTTTAATTTTTGTGTTGAATTGATTTAACCAAGAGAAAATGATTTAAGCCTTTGAATACCAAATTTTCGCCAAACAATACCGCTTTTAACCGTTTAGTCAGTTTTTTTGGCTGCCACGACGCTAAATAAGCCTAAGTTTTGCTAAGAAAGCTTTTTTTTACCAGAAGGAGAGATTTTTCGAGGATTTCGTACAAAATTGAGCAATATTTCAATTCGGGGCATGCACAGAAGCAAATTTTTTTTGCCATTAACCGTTCTCAATTTTGTTTGTTGCCCCTTTCCTTTCTTTTTTTCTCGGCCCTTTTACTCTGGCTGCCTTTTGCGTTGCATGTTCTTTCTGACTGCCGTGAAAAGTTGGATGTTAATTACGGGCGAAGCCTAGAAATGGACCTTGATCAATCATAGGCGTAGTGGACCATTTTACCACCGCTTTTGCACCAAAACTGATGACGTTTTTCGATTAGCGACGTCAGAATGTCGTCGATATCTAAACCTGACCATTGTACGGAAAGGCCTAGCCTAGTAATACTATCTGCTGACATTTAAATTGATGACGTCACAAGTGGTACAAAGAGCACGACCATTAATTACGCATATATGCGTAATTGGGGCTCGAATGGTTAAGGATCAGAGGAAAAGAAAACAAAATCAGAGGCAATTTTTGTCGTAACGTCATGCTTGACCTCTCGAATAATTGCTTCCTTCACGGGCTCATCTTTCTTGCGTATCCCGTAAACTGCTAGCAGTTCCTTTTTGGATAGTCTTGTTTCCGTCAACTCGAAGAAGTTTAAGTTTATCCCGCAAAACAAGCGATTTTGCGTAGTTATTGGTGGAGCAAGAACGAGTGATGCGGACAAAACGTTGCCCGCCGAAAGGCGAGCCGGCCAGCGAACTGAGCTTATTCGCAGGCTAACAAAACGCTGAACTTCAGTCCAGTGATTACCCCTAAAGATGCTATTGTCAACTAGATCTCGAGGTTATTGACTGGAGTCACACAGAACTGCTTGTTCTAAGGAATAACTCGAATGGATTGGTTTTCCTGGTTTTTCTGGCCTGTAACACACGAAAATTTAACCCCTTGAAGAAGAAAATTATCAAGACAGCAAACTTTAAACCCCACAAAAATAAAAGCCGTCAGGATTTGCAGTCACGTGTTGTACGAGTATCAGGCAAATACCACAAACTTAATATTGCATTGCGCATCCCTACTGTGCATAATTTCACGCGTGATTAGCGCGCGCGCATTAAAAAATGGCGGCTTTTTCTTTACAGTTGGACCTCGCCATAGAGGTAAATCGTCATTTTCTCGCAAACGAGTATGGTGACCTATCATTTTTTTCTGTTGTTTTGAATTGAGTAATAAATTTCTCTGTGTAAAATAAATATGGACCAATTCTCAGTGTAGAACAAAAAGCAATCGTCGGAAACGTGAATTTAGCAAGCAATCGCGACTACAATCGTGACTACAATCGTGGTGCTATTATAAGGATTTTTTATGGGTATAAACAAGGTGCTTTTGCTCCTAAACGAACATGGGGACCCCTCATTTTTATTTCAAAATTTAAGTTCCTGTAATATAAACAATCAATAGGCAAAGTTTCACAAAAATCTCAGTGCAGGTTCTACTTCAGTGAAATGCCCTTAAATTCAGCGCAACTCTTACTCTATCTCCTTTACAATGGTATGCTGGCCCGGTGGTGGGGAGGGGGGAGTATTCTGGAGACCTTCACAATCATTTCTTTCAGGCTTTGACCAGTAACCACACTTGACATGTTGTTGATTATATACTAGGAGTTTAATCTTCTGGACTGTCGATACACCAACTTGAAGCAGTGATTCCTGTCTAAAGTAATACGCGAACAATGCGACGACAGTTTGCTGCCGTCACCAGAAAGTGTTGGTGAATTTTGTCATAAAATATCAAACAGTATGTTTAAAAATATATACACCACAGCATGGAGTGCCGGCGCGCGCGTACAGACTGCAAAAAACATTTCGTTTAAACATACACAATATAAACTTCGGTATTTTACTGTATCTTGATAAAACCCAAGGCCTTTTCCACGAAAGCCTTTGATCCCTTGAGGCAAGCCATCGTTATTAAGATTATAAAATTTGTTATACTTGTTTTAATAGAAATAGCTGACTGCCTGAGGCAGTTAAGGCTCGGTCCTGGATTGAAAGAACGAATGTGTGATCAATTTATTAATTTGGTTTAACGTATCTGCCGGAGAAATTCCTATACTAAAGAAATGTCACGAGACTGTCAAAATTAAAACTGCTGCCTGGCAAGGGCACACTCAACGCTAAGTATTGCCTAGCGATCACAATAAATCGTTCACAAGTAATCAAATGCAGCACGTCCAATAACGTTTACCAAGGCCGATGCATGTGATCGGAAATGATCGGAGAATTCTCGTTAATTTCCGATTACTTTCCACGAACTGTCCCTGTTGTATCCTTTTGGGTGAGGATATTCTACTCTGAAGTCTATTCATGCATTCCTGACATAGTACTGCAAATAAATTTTCCATTTTTCCCACCAAGCAAGAGCTCCAGGAGCTTTTCAGCGCTAAATTAATTCAAATACAATAATCATGAAATGAACTAAAATAATGTTAAAATAAAGCATTTCGTTTGCAGTATATGAAAAGAACTCCTTCATCTCTGGCAAAAACGCAAAACCGCTATGGTTGCTTGAATCCGTTCAGCACAGAAATTTTAAGAGAATTTTTAAGAAAATTAAGTTCGTAGACGATTTTCAAGCTACTCTTCACTTCCAATAGACAGCTGTTTCGTTGAAGACAGACACCTTGATTTGAATGAAGGAGTTCGGTTCATCAATTTGCCATGTTCAAAAGTTGGAGCAAATGGCAATAGCGCGAAAGCTCGCTTAAGTTGCGTTTTAACTGTAATAATTAATTGGCTGATATCACAAGACGTTTTCTCTAGTCCGTAAGAGTTCAAAACATAGCTGTTAAAAACCAAAATACTTAATTAGGTACGAAAATTAATTAAAAATCGCTCTTAAATGTAACTTTACTACGAGCTGCCTAAAAAAAACCCCATATCTTTATGGAAGTCTTTACTTCCGCCATTGGCCCAATCATAATTTGTAATGGGGACTACCAACTATGGCACAATGAAACACAGCGAGGGTGTGTTTCGTGAGTGTAGCCTACAGCTTAAAAACGTTATAACCAGGACCAAGCTAGTTGCTAGTAGCAGTTTAGTTCATCTAACATAATGCTTCCTTCTAATCTTGTTTAAAAACAGATACGTGTCATTTTACTTTTTTACCTCTGTTTTGCTTTCGGTTCAACTCTTAAAACCTAATGGGTGGAAAACACACTCTTAAACTGTCAATCATAGTTTGGTCCAATTATCAGCCTTCTTTGAGTCGTCACGCAACGATTCCTCGACTTTTTTTTGCTTTGCGTGACGACCCGAATTTTCACCACGGAATAGCCGTCTACTGAGTGATCCAAATCACGACTTGACAAGTCTACTGTGAAAAAACCAACGTGTAACAAACAGGATGATAAACATGAAACACTTAAACAAGAAAAAACTCTGCCTCTAGTTATAGGGGGCGTCAAATCAAATTCTAAAATAGCTGCAGCGCGTATGTGAGTACGGAAATGTTGCTCTGGAGAAAACAAAATACGGCTGGAATGAGCACATCACTCTCATTTCTCATGTGTCCAACGCCGTGAGTTCTTGGTTTGAACCATTCTCTATGGCAGCAACTACAGACCAACGGTTAAATTATTAAGCTGCTATCAAACTGACGAATATTTCCGAGAGATTTTAATCACATGCCAAATTCCCCTACAATCAGTATTCAGTGAACTGAACTCATGATTGACGGCTAGCAGCTCGCAAGTTAACCCTTAGTCTCAATTGAAGCGGTGCCAATCAATATGTACTTTGTACTTATGTTGCCATGGTAATGTTGTCTAACAATGCTGTCTTCTTTGCGAGGGACTGCCCTTGAAATACTGAGCGTTCCTTCAAAGTTTCACGTCATTCCTTCCTGTCAGAGAGTTAACGGCATCCTCGCCAGTGATTGCTGTGTATGCGTAGCTTGATATTCGCTGGTAAATGTTTAGCAACTGAAATCTTGATTCATTTAACCGAAAAGTCAACACGGCGATTCAACAAAGCTGCAAATTGTCATTTCCGCTTTCAAATGTCGCTATTTGTCACACAATAACTGTTCTAGTACTCTGAGCACTTGGTTATTCGATCTCCTGTCTGAAACATCTTTCAGGTTCACGAAAGTACTGTTGATATTGTTACTTCATCCATTGCTTCACGTATTAAATCAACACCTCCACGCTTCTAAAATGACCGTGTAAAGAGCATTAAGCCAAAGCAAGCCTTGGACTAAAGACCTGAGTCCCTATTAGGCGGGTACACCGGTAGAGAGGCCCTTCCCAGGTACATGTTAGGCGTCAGTTGAGAGTTGTAGAATGCTCCAGGATGCTGCATAGGACTAGGATATTGGTACTGTGGCTGTCCAAACATTGGATACTTATTTGAAGGGAAATATAGACCGCTGTATTGTGGCATTGGCTGCTCAGATAACTGTGATGGTGGAATGCTACTTTTGTCTAAAGGTGGCTGGCTTGGTGCGGTGAGGCTTTCCACTGAAAACGATTTTGGTCCTTGGATGGAAGCTGATGTTGCATATGGACTGTGAGGATTATGAGCAGTGGCTTGACCGACTGGGCGCATAAATGGACTCTTGTTTGGCGGCGGCGCATTGCCGTAATGAGATGCAATGGACGGCGTGTGGTCAGCGGGTGAGTGTAAAGGACTGTCGTGATTACCAGCCGCTCCAAATGCAGGCGACTTGTTCTCCTCAGGTCTCCGCGGCGGACCATCTAAAGGTGACTGGACTTGATTATAATTACCCATCACTGACGAAAATGGATTCTGTATTCCGTGTGAGAGTGTTTTGGTAGAAAGTTCTATAAAGCCTGGCCGAGATTGAGAATTTAACGGCCTTTCATCACCTGACACTACAGAAGGCTGTTGCTGTTGTGCTTGGACAGGATAATTAGCCAAGCTCGGACCGCTCATGCTACCCTGAGGATGGGAAGGTGAGAATGGCGGCTTACTTGGTTCGTTAGGTGACGGGCCTGGAAATCTTGGTGTCTGTGGCGTTAATGGGGTGTGCGGAGTGTGCGGTGATCCTGTACTTGTTGGAGATGGTACTGGGCTGTTACGTGCGTGTCTGGAGTCTGGTGGTCTGCCTCCTGGGTAAGGAGGCGGTGGTGAGCGAACCCCGGCTCCTATTGGATCTGACGAAGGAGAATTGGAATTTCCTTGCGACTGAAGTCCTCCAAGATGCCTGGGCCTCTGGAAATACCCTTGCTGTTGCTGATTCGGTTGCTGGCTGAAAGCGGGAAAGTGGGACTGCTGCACTTGCCCGCGAATGTCCGGTTGGCGTCTCTCCATATAAGCTCCTTGATGCTGTGGCGTTCCACTCGCCCCAGTCCGAGGATAACCAGCGTAGGAGGGAGACTGTTCTCCTACCCCTCCTTGCTGGTTATACCCACTTCTGGAGTACATTCCATTCATTCCTGCCCCAGATCCTTGACTGTTCCCACCGTGTGAGTTTCCAAACAACAACTGATGAATATCTTCCATAGCCTGTGACTGAGTCTGCATACGCTGCCTGTCCTTGTACAGCGGCTGTTGTGCCTGCTGCTGCATGTGGTCCCAGTGTGGCGTACTGTAACCTGACCTGGCATTTGATTGGCTACCCGGCACTCCTGAATAACCTGACATGACGGGAGCACCAGACCCCCTCATGGAGTACTGCTGCGGATAGAATGGTTTTTGTTTGCCAAACATGTTCACTGAGTTCGTTTGTTCGAGTTTAAGAAATGGCGAGCTTGATGGCTGCGCTCTGTGAAATGCAGTGATGCTCTCTACTCGGCCCATTTGCATAGCCTCTGCTGCTCTGTTTGCAAGGCTGGTTGAAAACACGTAAATTCTGTTCGGAGGCTCAGGCATTTCCACTGGCTTTGGAACTTTTAATTTCTTGCGGCGTCTGGGCCCATCTGAGCCATCAGAATCTATGAATTGAGAAAAAGTCAACGACTTCAATAAAGGCAATGTGTCAACTGTGTGATAGCCATAATCATGCCAATTCTTCCTTTGTGAGTGAATTGCAGTGTTCAAAATCTTTGAGGTAAACAAATCAATGGGTTAAGTGTGTGTTTAGCGCGAGAACTGTGTCAGTAGATTTACAATGTTACTAGCACAGTGGATTACAACATGAATACTCTGTACCACATGTAACAAGATAAACGAAACTCGACCAAAGTTCAGCTTCACGATAAAACAAATGAATCAAGTGCAACTTTTTACCTAAATCCCTTTCATTGTCCTCCTCTGACTCGGACCCAAGCCCCTCCTCCTCCCACCATTCTTTTTTCTTGCTCATTTGTTCCCGCATAATAACACAGCGTCGCTTGGCCCTGCTGTCAACACCAGCAACGCTTATTAATGATTCTTGCTTCTGAATTTCTTCATCTACCCGCCGCTCTAGTTCCTTACGTTCCTAGATAAGAAAAATAAAACGTAAAATATATTGTAGTTTATTCGCTTTACAGTGGAACATTGTTTAGCGTCGTTCCTTTCATAGTCGCGCGCACAGGAAGATTTTCCTGGAAGTTTTCCCGTAACCGTTATACACACGGCATACACTCTATTTCAATTGAATTTAAATATCAATACAAACGTAAAACTGATCCGCTGGTTCCGTACGAAATACTGGTCAATGGTCTATCGAATTGTAAAATCTCCTACTTGATTGAAAGTTTTAAACTAGAAAAGTCATTGAAAAGTGGTAAGATATTAATTGGCTACAAGTGAATATATGAAAGATCATATATTTGAACTGCGGAGAAAGATTGGCTTGATGCAACAGTATCGCAGAGGTCATGGGTTCGAATCCCGTTCAAGCCTGAATTTTTTTTCACAACTGCTTAAGTTGTGTGTATAACTGCGATGATCAATGACGTCTTCATATCTTTCTCCGCAGTTTAAATATATGATCTTTCACATACTCACTTGTACTCTTCACCATCTACGGGTATATTACGAACTCACAAAGTTACCCCCTCCCGGTTGAACTGATTGGCACAGTCATATCATAAATGTTTATTAAAGTGCCACTGAAACGAAATTTTTGTATGTGAGATTTTTGCTTAGTAATAAAGTTTCAACCTTACTTGGAAACACTGCAAACTTTTTTTTCGCATGCGGTAAGCGAAAACTGCTTTTTCAGCCGTTCGAAGTTGGCTGGTTAAGCCCAAAATTGGCGGCCATTTTGGCGCGGCCAAAACAGCCTAGTGACGTCACTGGTTGTATTACTCTCATGCTGCGCTGAAAATTTAGAGTGATTATGGGAGAAGAGATTACTGTTCGAAGCCCCCCAAAAAACATCTTAAGGACATCTCAGAGCTGTAAAGCAGATAATCACAGTAGCCTTAGACATGAAGAGGTCGAGAGTCGATCCTGGGGCTTTCCAGTCTATTTAATTGGATATTTGCAGGATATTTTATGTAAGCAAGCAAACGAGTGGGAGTTCTTAGATCGCAAAATGATCGGGACTCTTGGTGAAATGCCAGCACTCAATTAAACAATATCTACACTCATAAAGTAAAAAAGACATGAAAACAAGAGAAAGCGGCTTTTGAAAATATTATCCGGACTGCTGCTGCACGAATCGCAGCAACAACGCTTCGAATTTTCGAGTTGCTTCGCTTCGAGGAAACCGGACGCTTTGTGAGTTTCACGGCGGACGAGATTGTGACACAGTGACCTTTAGTCTAGTTGTATCTGCTACATCCTGCAAGTTATCACAACAGCGACAATTTAAGAAACCCTCTTCTTTTATATGAGGGAGCGAATTTAAACTATAAAGGTAAACTAAGCTGCCATGACCCGACAGGTATGTTTTCAGGAAACCAGAGAAAGCGTGACAATGTCGGCGGCGAAAGGTCATATATGCAAATTAGTTCAAATTCTGTTTAATGAACCTTCGAAAGGAGTGTAAACTAGTGACGTTTTAACGAATTGTTTTGAACTTGGATATCATTAAATGACGATCATAGACATAAGTATGTGCTAAAGAACTCAAAGTAATCCATCGGCCGTGAAATATTGCAATTGGGAGATACGTGTAAAAGAGAGGCGAAATTCCCGCTTTGCTTACACTGATACGTATGCGGCGATAAAGCAAACCCTGCTGCGGATCACAATTTTCAAAGATACATTTTGTCTACCACAAGAACTCTCACTTATTAGTATCATAAAAAGATGCCCTCAGTGTGCAAAAAAGTACTCGACTCAAAGCTTGTGGACCGTTAATAACTTCGTGATTGTGCGGATGGCTGATGCGCTTGCGGCTTTTAATGCAGTAAAGTTGCCGAGGATATATTCGAACCTTGTTAATAGACCTTAGATCAACGTGAGAATCCAAATTTCAGAACCAGGCTGAAAACAGACGACGAAATATCGTGTTTAGGCTTCAGGACGCGATATAAAAGTTGCCACACTCGTCTTCGAAATCTCCAATCGAGTACTCAAGATGTTCGAAAAGTATACTGAGCTGTTATAATCTGTAGCATTTATTCTGGTGAATCTACACTCTCTGGGGCCCTCCAACGTTTATGATGTGTATTTCTTGTCAAGGCTGGACAGAAATTACAAGGTAGAAAACTAGTAGGTATCGACAATATGAAGAATAAACTTGAATAACTCAAGTGAAAACAAGAGAGAATCTATAGCGCTTCTTGCGTGAATACAACCAGTGACGTCACAAGGTCCTTAAACTCGGTTCCAGAGCCCGGACACAGTTTTGCTCCAAAAAGTCGATTTCAACATCTAAAAAAAGCACTTTCTGTTGGGATATGGCAGAAATAAAGTTCACCATTACTTTCAGCACGTTTGAAACTATAGATTGGGATAAAAAAAAAAGAGTACGAAAATTTCGTTTCAGTGGCACTTTAAGTGTATCACAGCCTCTCTGGTATCTACCTCGAGATCCTTTTCCATTCTCTCCTGTTCATGTTCACTTCTTTTCCTTCTTCTCTCAGTTCGTTCTGCAGGTTTAAACTGTTGTTCCATGACCCCTTCTCTGTTCACTGCTGGTCGGCCTCGTTTTCTTTGTCCTCCTTGTGCAGGTGATGGACGGTGTCTCTTCTTCCTTGGCTCAGGAGATTCTGGCTCGTCCAGCTCAAACTCTTCCTCTGGCTCTGAGATGTCCTCCTCTTCTTCTTCTTCTTGATCCTCTTCCACGGTATCGTCGTCTTCTTCTTCCTGTGCACTGTGCTTGTCGTCTGCTTCTTCTGGCTTGTTACCCTACCAACAATAGTTTAACTCTAAGCCGATTAAAATATTGGAGGGTAGGTACCTTAAGGTAGCAGAAGAGGAGGGCAGCAATCTCCTCTACAGCAAGGTCACCATGGCAGCCCAGACACAGACCACCTCCATGGACTGCTCAACACACTGAGAAAAGACAAATAAACCTACCCAAACACTAACCAGAGGAAGGGAGGGACAGAGGGAAAACCAAACAAGCAAGTAAGCAAGACACTGCATAGCATCGCACCTGGAACTCCTCCCGAAATCCCTCAAATATCAGATAAACCACTGTCCAGCACTGGCTTCAGTTTAACTTTGCCAAAATTCCATTTAGCACTCCCCTTCCCCCTCCACGAACAAATTTATAGGGCGGTGACTCTGATTGTGTTGCAGTTTATTGGTTTAAGGTGGGTCGTACCAGTTTTCAGGTTTTTGACGGCTCATAACTTTGTAAGAATAGAACAAAAAGGCAGAGCAGGGCCACTGTAATATTTTGTAGGTTTGGATTATATAATTTATACTTGACCCAAAACAGCTGTTATTTTGTAGTCCGCAGTTACCATGGCAACATTCCAAATGGATTTTCCAGACCTGATTTTTCGCTTATGTCACTCATAACTAAAATATTAACCCGATGACCCCGAGTTTTTTCTAATCAATAGCTTTTGGCATCTGAAAATGAAAATGCACAACACCTTTAAAACAATTTTACGGAGTTGGAAAAACGACAATTTGAACAAAGTGCAAATTTCCTTCCGTAGAATTATTTTTATTTTTTTTTTCTGACGCTTCCTCTCAATAATAGTATTATATTAAAACAATAAAAAGAAGGGGTCACCGGGCTTGTTTTCATGTAAAAGCCTTCGCGAGTTCCGTTATTCCCACGCGCGTAGACACACATTCAAAAATCCAGACTTTACAAGATCAGCAGTTGTTTATGAGCTGTTTTGACTACCGCTGACTGCTTCGTGTGCCCGCGCGGGCGAGCGGGCTCCGAACATGCGTTTTGTTTTGTTTGCTGTCGTTTGCTGCTAAAACATCATTTACAGTTGTAGCTGTCGTTAAAGACAACCTCCTGGGCTTACTCTGTAGGATTTTTACACAAATTTTGGGTAGATTTGCTATGTTTTACGAGTCCTTTATAGATCGTTTTCACTGTCACGCAATAAAAAAATAAATCGAAAACCATCCGTTGGAAAAATCTATGAAATTATGATGTTATAGAAGATAACTAAATAAGACACTTCTCCAAGTTTTAGGCCTGTGCGTTTCCCCAATCTTCAGATATTCGTCGAAATGTTTCGCAGATATTTACAGAGCCCAGTATGAAAACGCCATGTTGGTGTACCTCCGTGGTACACCAATATGGCGGCCGGAAAATAGTGTAAACATCTGGAACTTCCTTTGGCTATCTAGGCGACTGATTATCAGTGCTGATCAAACAAGCATTTACAGAAGCACTTTTCCTAATGCTCTAACTTCTAAAAAGGCTCAAAATCATGAGATAAGTATATATTTTTCGACGAACTCGATCGTAGCCTTGTGTCACGCACCTCCATAACCCTGAAATTCAAAATGCTCTGGATTCCAAACGAAGCAAAGTAAAGCCTACTTTATATGCAAATTTCGTCTCCAACAGTACAAAAGTGACCTTGCGCGAAAAAAGCCGCGCGCCGCCATATTTGTTTTGGTCTTTCGGGTTTCAAGTCTCGCGCCTCTATCGCGCGTGTTTCTCACGCGCGACGCACGATGGTGATCTACTCCCCGCGCGAGAAAACTGGTACCAGCCACCTCAAGGTATAGTGTGGCCGAGTGGTTAGCGTACCGGACTTGAAATCCGGAGGTCACGGGTTAAGCTGGAGTTGTTTCTCGGTAGACCCTAGTTCAACTCCTCTGCCACGTTTGTAAATAGCCAACCGGTCTGCCTCCTGCCAGTTAGGATTTTTAACCATGTTATGTTCACTTGCATTATTTGTTTCATCATTTGATTCCATTGGCCCTGAAAAGGCCCATTGGGGGAGTGGTCAATCAAGATATTTACATTTACTTGGTTAGTAGAATCAGGCTCACTAATCGTTTGTTTACCTTTGTCTTGACTTTTTCTTCCTCCTTTCTCATTGCTTCATGTTTATCTGTTTTGTGTCTTGAAGTTGCCTGTAACATACAAAACATGATTAATGTTAGCAATATTCAACCAATCACAACATCACGTACAAACTATTCTCAAACAATGTTTTCCACAAACTATCCTTGTATCATTTTAAAATACAAATGGGATTACTATGGTATTTATTCTTCATTTTCACTCCTATCAAACACAACAGCACAAAAGACCAGTCAAATAGTTCCACAGTAGTATGATATGGAGTGTAGTGCAACAAATATCAGCCACACTTGTACTTCTGTTTCTCTTCCTCTATAGCGGCCCGTGTGCACATGTGTTCTATTTCCCTTGCTTAGCACAAAGTGAAGGAAATAGCAGAGGTCTGTACTCCAGCTACTCCTCTAACAAAAACTCATATTTTTTTAGTTGTGTACCCATTCATTTTTCTCAGAGTCACAGTCAAGGCTCAATTTACACTAACAATTATTGGAATTACTTACAAAAGCACAGTACAATATTATTATGTACATGAACGCTTTTTTCCTAAAGGAGGTCCATAAACACTCAAACCTGATGAACATGTTTCTAGGATGTTTATTGTATTTTGCCAAATTAGAGGTTAGATTTTTCCAGAATTATTTAATAGGCAGCAGGGGAAATGTTTAAGTATCATTCCATTAAATATGGCCTTTTGCACACATTTCGAGCCAATTTATAGGAAGTAAGAGCCTTGCTTCATTGAAAGAAAGTTTGAACAAATTACGAAAAACCCAAGAGCCTCAAAATACACTACTTTGTGACCTCCAGTGATAAAAATGCGACAGATTATGGTTTCAAAAACATCCCCGAAATAATTGAAGCACGTTTTACTGTAAACAAGACTTGAAGACCCCTGGAAGCCGTAAGCAGTGTGAATTAGCATATCTACATGCATACCTTCTGATGTGCCTTTGAGGATCTTTCCTTCTTTAAGGTCTCCAATTCCTTTTCTTTCTCATCTTCCTACAGTAGGTGCATATAATTCAAAATGACTTAAACACCGGAGTTTCTTTAGCATGAAAAGGTACTAGTGAATTACCCCTTGGCATTTATTCACCAGTACCCTTCATGGAGAGAAAGACTTTTCGTGTTTACCGTACCCAAATTTGCAATTAGCCAATCAGAAGCTGTGTCTATTGTCCTGATATTCTAAAATATCAAGTCACTGGCCTGATATGGCCAGTAACACTTGTAATAAACACTTTTGTAAATCTTTGTCTAAGTTGTTGGATAGTAAGCTTATTCCATATTAATGGTATAATATAAATATAGATGTGGCCCGCCTTAATTAGCCTAGACTACATGTGGGTTCATCTGTTATTATATTTAAGTTTCTTACTTAATTATTTTTAATAATAAAGTGTAGATGTAAGACAACTAATTAACCTGAAATTCATGGCTGTAAATTACTGAAAAAGGAATAAAATTTTGTTGTTGTTGTTGTTATGGCTGCAATAACATGCTCATTTGGCCGAATTTGGGTCATGGTAAATACCTAATCGCACCTTTTCGGTGTGCTTCAGCAGCATATCTGGCTCACTTGGTTTCGTCATGGGTATTATTTTGTCTGGACTACATCTCACCAAAATACAAACCATGGCTCAACCAAACACACCTGATAGGCTGCTGAAGCGTAACATGAAGGAATGATTAGGTATAAAAATATCTACACAGAACTTGAACCCAGACCACTCTATCTTGAGTCTAACACAACTACCACAAGACAACAAATCATTTGACTTTTTAAAAGTTTGTAAATGTAACTAGAAGCTAGACAGATTGAGCCTAACGTGAAAAGTTAAAACATCAAGAACTTTGGAGTGACAGCAGCAATTTGTTACTGTGAACTTGTAAGGGAGATATATGTGTAAATAGCTTCATGTATATTCACATTAATAAAACAAAAAAAAATATCTAAATTTGAAAGAAAGAAGTTAAATTGAGGTTATCCCTTTGTAAAAGAAACTCCCCTAAAAAAAGTTAATGCTATAGAAAAACATTTTAGAAAATGTGGTAGTAAATCTATATTCCATGGCAATGACGTACCTTTACTGTTGGCATTACAGCTGGATAGAGCTCATTCTTCAGGTATTTATACAGCTTCTTCTCATTACTGTTAGTAGACTTCTGAAAATAACTGTCAACAAATAACACACATCAAATGAATACAACTGCAAATAACAAACAAACAAATATGCATCAAACAACACAACCGCAATAAACAAAAGTGGATATCCATCAGTACAACTACAAAAAAACAAATGAAAACATCCATCAATAAAACTGCAATAATGAGTCAAGTTAGCACATCAGACAGAAAACAGCTTGAAGAAAACTGCAACATTTTGATCATGCTGGTAATAACTAACAGACGCAGGACTTTGTCATACATGAAAATTTAATTGTCTAGGGGCTTGTTTAGAAGGAAATATGATGACTCTTCTAGAAACCTTCCAGAGGGGCCATGCAAGCAGAAGCAGGTTGAGATCCTTCGAAAACCCTTACTACTTAGCATAACCTGGACAATGGCAAAGTATTGTGAAATACTGAAAGTAGCCCACTGCCTGCAATTAATCGAGGTATATTTCTAATATAGATGTAAACAAACATACAAGTGTCATTTTGAGCAATTGAATAAGTAATAGATCGAGGAGAACTAAGAAAACAGAAGACTTTGCTCTGTAATATACAGTAATTTGCCCTCTGAGCATCCCAAAATGGTTACTTAAAAACATAGGCACGCAAGGCATGCAAGAGTTATTTTTTCGGGTGAAGTCTTGGAGATAGGAGCATTCATGGAGCTGTTTACAGTAATGATTTGGTAATTTGACAATTTTTTTTGGTTGCGATGTACAGCAAGAAAGAAACTGGGAATTTATGATGTACATGCGATGTTACATCGGTCATGGTAAGATAGCTAAATAGTAAGCCATAAAGTGTTTGACTGAACAAACTACAGTAATCTGACATGTCTCCAGATTAATGAAGATACCATCTTATTTTCTAACTGGCAATTTGATTCTTTCTTTGATACAACCCGCACTGTGATTGGTGTGACACGCGGACATGCATAACTCCCTCACTCACCAATCACATAGCCCTTCCAACCCTCAAGAAGAATGTTTGCTCAAAAATACTCAAGTTAATTAAGAGACTTTTTTGTATTTTATACGAGTCATAAGTTTACCCTTTTTACACAACACAACTTCACCGAAAATAGAAAGAAAGAGAAAAAAAACCCCTCTGACACGTTGAAAGTCTGATTTAATTAAATTGCCTTTTAACCTGGTGCCACGCAGTCTTCAAAGAACATTTCAACAGTTTTCATACTTTTTACCTTTAAAAATATTGGACTGAAATGAATGTCATCAAATAGGACTATTAAACTGCTACTGCAGAGACGTAAAAACCATCCAGAAATGAAAGCTTCTTTTTTGTTTAATATCCTGGAAATAATAGCCGATAACTTGTCAGCTAAAATTGAATTTACTCCCATATAAAAAACAAAAGTGTTAAGTTACCATTTGTTACTAAAGATAGCAAACATCTCGTGGGAAAGAGTGGTGACGATTCGTCAGCTCTAATTGAATTTACTCCCTTGTGAAAAACAAGAGTGTCAAATTACACTTTGTAACTAAAAAATAAAAATATTGTTATAGTTGCACGCAACAAGAACAAAACAATTGTTAACCGCACTTACTATTGTAAACGTTAGAACTGTTTCAAATCTAAATAGTGTCGTCTCCTCTCAAACATGTCCTAAGAACTAGAAGCAACAATTTGTGACCTCTAATTGAATTTACTCCTTGTGAAACACAAAAGTATCAAGTTACCTTTGTAACTAAAAATGAAAATATCCCGTTCCATTTGCATACTACTAACTCACAAACTGTTTCAAACCTCAAGGCTCATCTCGTTCATAACTAAAATCCTCAGCCTAACCCACAGAAAATGTCGAAGTAAACCCAACATATGAATACTTCCTCCTCTTTTATAGAAGAATAAATATGGCTGTTCTAAACTCTATTGGGATCAAATCTTCTCACATACCATTTACCTGTACAACAAGAAATTTGATTGGCTGTTTATAGTAGATCCAATCTGATTGGTGTGACATACAAACATACTCTCACTCACTCACTCACTCATCCATTGACCTGTCCATAACATACCCGATGTGCCGACTAAGAGGTATTTTTTTTACAAAAAAATAACTCAACACTAGAATTCAAAATGGCTGCTGCACCGCAAAAAAGGTCCGATATGGGCAAAATTAGCATTACTGTAACTACCACTTATTAATCCAGAGTACACTTCCTACAAGAAGGTGGATTAAATAATTTCATTTTTATTATTATACAGACGTTAACTATTATTGGAGGGAATTTCTGTGACTCAAAAATGTTTGCCATAGACTTATACTTTGAAAGAGATGTTGTTGTGAGGAAAATTTAAGGTGAGTACCAAAAAAAAAAAAATTTGCAAAAACAATCTAAACATGGACATAATAATAGAAAATGCACAAAAGTTCTGCAGCTGTGTTAATTTAACAGAATTCAGTCATTGCGCTCAGAGCTGGATCTGTACTTGAACAAGATCCATATTTATGTTGGTTTTGTATTTAGTGTCCTTAACCCTAGAGCAAATACACAATAACCCTGGCTGGGCCTGAATCTAGATGTTCTAATGAATCAATATTAATCTGCAACTGTGTCGCCCACCCTAAATCTAACCCAGTGATAAGTCCCCCAAATTAACCCTCAAACCCCTAAAGGGAACCTCGGCTTAAAAATAGTTTTGTTGTCAAATAATACTTTATGCCTATCTTTAACAATTCCAGTGGTTTTGAATCAACATTTCATTACATGATTCGAATGCAAAGCGTTCAATTTTGACCAAAAGTCTCCTGCACGCCGCCATGTTTTCTTCCGAAATGTTTCATGGGAGTTAGTGATGTCACTGCGTTGTCGAAGACTTCCAATATGGCGTCTGCTGAGGATATTTTCAGTGCCTCCGAACCAGAGTTCGACGAGGGAGAAAAAAACAGCAGTGATCCAAGTTAAGATGAAAATTCAGGTGGCAGTGACGAGGAAGTTTTCGGACGTCTATTGAACCTGGAGTGGTGCAAATGTTCGAACTGCGCCACAACAACATTGAGCCACCCCAGAGAATGTTTGTGTTGTCAAGAGGTTACTAAGGCATCAGCACTAGCTGACTTTAACAGCGAACCAGTTACCTGTATTAATTACACAACACAATGATATTAGGGCAGTTTGTTTAAATACAGCAGTGCTTAAGACAAGCCTTATCCACATAAAACATTTGATGCAAGGCATGGATTTGTCTGCTACTGAACTTCCAAATGAGTACGTATATATTTAATTTAAGCTCCCATGTGATTCATTAAGAGTATGTATATATATTATCATGAAGTGTACCAATTATTTATGATCCGGGCTACTGTGTCCCATTTCACTTTTATGGTAAGCATAAGCATGGACATAAATGATCACAGTAATAATGCAAAAATTCTTTAGTTGTTTGTAATTTATGTTGTTTGGCATGGCCTTCCATTATTTTCACGAAAATTTCAACACGAATCTTTCATTCAATTTCTAATCGATGTTAATATTGCCCTTACTGTATAATTTGACAAACAGGTTTCCTAGGGTAAAATTCCCCCCTTAGATATGAAATACTGTGAAAATGAAATGATGATAATGACCGGAACTCAAGAACTAAAGTGACTTGTGTCTTAAAAACGACAACAAATATCAACTATTAGATCAACTATTTAACTATTTTAAATAAAAATTGAAATATCCAAATGATTAAATTATGGCATAGCTTGAACATCAGTATATTTGCTTAAAAGTTTCAATTACACCTACACTGATCAGTCTCGGTTAATTTTAACAAGTGTTCAAAATTGTTATCTACATTTGTAGAACACACTGTTGGTTAGCATATACACAGTTTGTTTACTGGGTGCATGGAAAACTGTGAAGAGGGCATAGAAAGATTGTACCAGTTGTGTTGTGAATGAAATCCACAAGACATTTCCATCCACTGATGGAATATACACTGGTTTAAAATATTCAACGATGAACATCATACCAGAGTCTTAAAGGGGTATAATTTATTTAGGACAGGAGAGTCTTTCAGTCTTGGACATCTTCCTCCAAGTATACCAGTTCAAGGGGTTTATCGATTATATAACAAAATAACAGGGATGACATACTTTTCTCTGAAAGCATAGTAGCAATCTTTTCCAGTGGATTTCAAGTTAATGACAGAAGCAAACTGGTGAAATTTTGAAAATTGTATGCCACTGAAAAATAATCCTGCAGTTAAAGTCAGATTCCCTTCACCCTTGACTCCAGGAATAGAAGGTTGTGTTTGCCAGATAAAGTTACAACCATTTAAACAATTTATGCTGACAGAATATTGTGACCCTTCATTTTCTAACTCCTCAATTTCCTCACTGATCACTGGGGAACCGCATATTGGGCAGAATTTTAATAGTTCCCCGAGATTATCTTCATAGACTAGCAAAAATCTTTTGCTGCCAGAAGTATTGAAGCATTCCTCATACTCATTTAAACTTGATGCTGTACTTGTTTGAGAGGACTGAGATGAGCATTCATAGTCAGGATCATGGTCGATAGAAACACCTTCTGTTACTGAGGAGGATGGTGGAGAGAAATTAAGCTCAAAAGAGACTTCTTCAACTGGTGTTTCCTGAAAAGGAGCATTTTGTGAAGCTTCATCATTGCTTCCTTGTTCCTTCACCTTTGAGGAAGACTATTACGAATGCTCGCTGGAAATTTCCTGGGCAACATCTAATGGTAACTGCATGCCTTTATTGACCATATTGATCCCACCACTTGGGCTATCAGCTCTATAAGTATCAACCTTTGGATCAGCTGTTTCAGGTGTGCTTCTTAAATTAGTACTGGTTAGTGTGCATGCCAGGTCACGAGAAACAGTTTCACACGAAACATCAGAAGGAGCAGTGCCAAAAGAAACATTGTCAGAATAAATGGCGTCAGAGGAAATAGTTGTTGAACTTCTGGTTTCAGTACTGGTGCTTTCCTCATGAGAAGTCCCATCTTGCAAGTCTACCTTGCTTCTTTTTTGATTAAACACAAGCTCATCTAATCCCTGTCATCCAAAATTGAATTATTTTCATTGGGTATTTTGATAGTACTAGGGATGCGAGGTAACAAAAGAAAAATACACAATGCTTACCTTTGGAAAACTTTTTATAACTTACTGGCAGGAAATAAACAGACAACGAGATAACGCATTAACATAATATTTTTATTTCAGCTTTTATTAAATTACATGATGAAAGAACTTGTTAAGTTCAAACAAAGCAAAGTGAATTTTTTTTCTCACCTCTTGACGCTTCCGTTTGGTCACTCTCGCCACACTGGTGGCACACAATTTCGGTGCAGGTTTGCGTGCAAAAATCTTTCAACTTTCATTTTGCCCCTCCTAACAAGTTATTCCGACAGGTCCATGCTTTCATCGAAACAGCTTGGATCGAAATGATCAGAACACAAATATGGACACTTTGGTAAATTTTCTTTGGGTCGGCCAATGGCAATTACGCATTGCGCAACAATGCGGCATTTCAAGTCTTCACGATACTGGTAGGCTATAATTAGTGTTATATTAGAAATACTACCCTATTGATCTGTAACTTTAAACTGTATACACGCCTAAACGCTCCAAACGCAAGTCAAAAACCCACCATCAGCCCGCCATGTTGAAAGTCCGACAACGCACTGACATCATAATCTCCCAGCAAACTTTGCGCTGAAAAACATGGCGCCAAGCAGCAAGTTTGAAAGCACCAAATTTGACAAATCTAAGGCCGAGTATTCCAATGAAAAAACAAATCTGTGAGTTTTAGGCACCAAAACGGACTTACACAAAGGTAAATTCACTATTTTGGCCAGAATTGTTTTTAAGCCGAGGTTCCCTTTAAAACCCCTTTCAATAAATTTAAAGGTCTATTATCACAATGTCTCTATATTCCGAGGCAAAAAATAGTACTTTTTCTCTTTTTAGTCTTATCAACAGATACCCCTGCAAACAGGGTCACTTTTTTACTTAACAAGCAACAGTCACGTAACCTTCATACGGGACCACAAGAAGGATAAACAACAAACAAGAAAACAACAGACCTGGGAAACACGATAGCACAGTCACGATACCAATAAATAGTAAACAGACCTTGAAACTCCTCTGAAGAAGTACTATAACATTCAGATAATAAAACCTTGGCTAGTGCTTGTTTAATAAAATGCTCCTTTTGTTAGGGCTAAGGAAGGCTTATTATCAGAGGGAGCTCACACTTATCACCAGAACAATAGCTATTTATTACATTTGGCTTTTTGACAGTGCCGAGTTGCTCCACTTTGGACAACCACTGTCAATGAGAGGACACCACTCCCTAATGCTTATGTACCATTGATTCAAAATCAATAAAATGACAGCACAAGGGCTTATAGCACGAGCAATGACAAACCTTTAACATTGTAGCTGTGAAAAAGGCGGACAGAAGCCACCAAAAATTTAGAACAGACAAGACAGATCAGAATACAAAAACCTTAAAAGTGACTATCAATGATCACAACACTGGGGCTAGTATATTTGGGTTGTGTATGGGATACTGCGTCAGAAAAGTTTTTGATGCATACAAGAATAACACATGGTGAAAACTATCTAAGTTTACACAAAAATAAGACATCCTAACATTCTTCAGTCCTAAATGAGGATAACATAATGTAAATGTGTCTCAACACAATATTACCAAAAATGTAAAACAGAACACATGATTACTCCACAATAGGGGGCTATAATTAGAAGCTTTTTTTTCCTTCTTCAAAAGCGAGAATTATATACATGTAATTTCGGGGGTTATTTTTTGGATGGCTTTTGGGTGCTGGGTGGTGTCATTTCCGGAATTTTACCCTGATGTTTTTTTTTTAAAAAAATTAAATAAAACACTTATACTGGAACAATTATGAAAGCCAATCCACCTTCACTTAAATTTTAAAAACTTAATTTTCATTAAACCCTGGTGATTCAAGTCACAGAATTTCACAAGCACAAATTATAGGTAAAAATTGTTTTGTGTTTTATATAACTCTTATATAATCTTTGACTATTCAAAACAATGATGCATATTCTTAACTCTGTGCTGATGACTGAGATCAATTCAAAATCGATGATTGTTAGTCAGGAGCTAGTTCCCATAGGAAAAAATATTCTGCAGTGGTTATTAGAACTTTGTACTAAAAGATTGATCACAAGTTTAAGCCTTGCCTATTGACACACTGAAGATGGCCCACTTGTGTGCATGCATGCATGAATGAATGAGTGAATGAATGGCCACAGTAGTTTTAGATAACATGACTAACACACAGAAAATAATAATATTAATTAGGAGCAGCTAAAACTATTTCAGCCCAAAACGTCCTGTCCTGTTAAGGAAATAAAAGCTCACATATTCTATTTTAAAGGAATAAAGTTAGGTATTTACCTCAGAAGCTTCTCCCAGTCGTCACAGTTTAAACAGACAGTCTCCCAGCTGAAAAATACAATATGCAAAATACCACATCAACTATACAATCAACTCCCAGCAACCATCTTCCTTTACAAAAATTTTTCACAAGCAGGTGAATTCTTCAAAAGAGGAGAGTTCTAGTTTTGATACCCTGAGCTGTTGTTGTGTTTTGAGCATTGAAAAACACAAACAAAAGGTGCAACAGAAGAGAGAAAGAAGAAGCCAAACAGTGCTACAATTACAGTGCTTCATTAAATATGCTTCACATGGCCCCAACATTATACCACCAGCTGGTCTGTATGGCTAATTAACATAACAGCCTCATGGTTTATTTAATTTTCTCTAACTCAGCAAATCATAATAATAGAAATTTAATACACAACTTTCCATATATGGTGGAGCTATTTCCATGTTAGCAAACATTACCTTAGCATGTTTACTTAGCAAAGTGTTAAAATACAATTCATAGTGGTAACTATCATTGTCATACATCTCACTCGTGCCTATGTATGTACACATTTTGACATCAGAATTTCCCTTTAAAATTAATTTTGCCCATGTTTGTTGTCAGAGCTATCTGTCAGATGGCTAAGAAAAGAAAACTTGAGTAGATCAAAATTGCTATGTTTGACATGTTTACATATGTCATATTCCTCCTAATTTAGCCAAACAGCACATTTGTAATTATTATGCACAGCCAGAAAAAAATATAGATATTTATAAATTCATGACTTCAGGCAGATGATAGATTAATACCATGCTGATCAAAGTAAAATATCTAAAAGAAAACCAAAATTTCACAGTGGTATGCCAGATTCATATATATTTTGTGTAGCATGCACTAAATAAAGCAGCAAATTAATATGATTTTGCAAAACACATGCATGTGAACAAATACTAACTATTATTTTCAAAAAACTAACTGATCTGTTTCACAAAGAAATGAATTCGCAGTTGTGCCATTTTACATTATTCCATGCAGTTTATTTCACTTATTTGAAAACATATTTGAAAGAAGTGATCTCAGATAACAGAAAATATGAAGTTGGTAGCCTTGAACACTGGAATAATTTTTCAAATTAACAAGACCCTACAGAGCGACCTGCTGTGAGTTTCCACGCAGATTTCAGAGTATTCATGCTTGAATTCACTAACAGCTTAATGTAAAACCGGTATTCACAAACAAATATGCAATGCATACATGTGAGTTATTTAATGGGGGGAAATCTCAATAAACAACCTCTTGAAACTAATTACTGCTAGGTTGACTTAATGACATTAAGTGTTCACTGAAACAATATTAAAATGTGATTGGTGTCACACACTCATGGTAAGGAAGATTGTAATCACCAAAATACAGCACTGTATATAAAAAGATGGCACTTCTCATCTCATTCCATAGTCATATCAAAAGACAACTGATTAAAACCAGTTTAGAAATTCTTGCAAATGCCAAAACTTCAAAAACGTTTATAAACTGCAGCCATACATGTAGATAAAGCTGTTAAAGTCTGAAAATAATACAGATTAGTATTATTGTTAGTTTTATACTCTAGCTGGGCAGTAATTACACCCCACATGGAACACAATAAACTTATCATTTAAAATCTGGAATCCACTTAGTGTCCAAAGATGATAAAATTGTGATAACAGGGTGGACAGAAAATCAGTTTTTCAGCTAGCACAAACAGAACTGGGATGTACTTGCCTGATGTTCATTTTCATGAGGCAGTAAGAAAAAAAATTACCCACCAGTCAGCACAATTAACCAATTTTTAATTAAAATTAAAATTCAATCTCTAACAACACTTCAATCTGTAATTCAAATTTTTCCAAATTTTAAACCAAAAGAAAAAAAACCTAACTTGCCCATCAAGCAAGTGGAGGATGAAATCCACTAGCAAGACACAACTTTCCTTTCTTGGTGGATAACATGATTTGGCCAAATAGCCACGGGGCAAAATGGACGGGTTATTATAATATAATGAATATAATTTATTGTTCAGAGTAATAGACAGTACTGATCTACATTTAAATGTCCTTCAACCTTCAAAGGGTTGTTCAAAGCCCAATTATACTGCCCACGGATTACCGAGAATTATGATTTTATTTTTGTAACTTTTCAGTGAGGTTTTCTGGTAATACTGTATTCCTGTCCATTTTGAGTTTCAATAATCTCAAACTACACAAAACATAAGCAGCGAAAAACATTTTTACATGACAAAAGTTAATACTTCAGTTAACGTTTAATCAAGGGTTAGTGTTAACCGGCTTTCGAAAAACTCAGCCCTGGTGATTGGAGTTAAAAAAATCCTATAGAAAAACAAAACATCAACAAGTATTTGCTAAGTACATGTCGCATTCACCCAGGCTGTGTATTACCTGTACCTGGTGTTGCCCCCAACACTTGCATAGACTTGCTCATCTTCTTAACTGTTTTAGCATCGTACAGTGAAACTCAGAAAACCATGAACACCAGATTGATATTGTGTAGCAAAGGAAAAGCCAATTAGATGTGAGAAAACTAAACCGCAAACAGAAACAGTAATTTGGTTGGTAGTTTTGAGGCTTGCTCGCATGTCATAAACTTTATTGTGATTAGTCAGTACACAATTGACCAGTCAGAATCAAATAAGGGTGTTCACAGTTTTCTGACTCACACAGTAATTGCTCAGCACAGTCCAAGATTTGAACATTTTGGCTTTCTCACTGATACCTCAGTGTGTTATTCATCACTTACTCACCCTGTTCGCCGTCCCTTCTTTCCTATGATTTCACGGTAAAGTCTCAAATCTGGTGAGATAAAAGAATTATTGAAACTCCAAAGTTTACAAGCATAACCTTGAGCTCAATTTCTAAACTTGAATTATCTCACAAAAGACAATTTTAAACTTACAAGGAGTGGACAAAAAGTCCCTAAGAAACCTCGTTCTAAAAGTTCAGGGGTTTTCTGAACAAACAAAGAAAAAGTGACAATGAAATAAAAAGCACATATAGAATCTGTCCCATTCTCCACTACTGTTAAAAATCAATTATGGCAGAACAGGGTTTTTTTTCAAGAAAACATTTTATTCTCTTGATTTACTGATGGTGAAATGACGTGCCAAGCGCCTTAAAATGTCGATACCTAATCAGAAGGTGCCTCGCTAAAGGTTATTACGTAAAGCACAACAAAACTTGTCTGACATTGCCAATGTTAGCATCTTTGTTGGTGTGCACTTTATCCTTCCTTGTGACATTATTGTGTAACAACAAATTATCTCCCACTGGTTTTCTTCGTGTGAAACCTTTTGTTTTGTCCCAGGTCTCCACAAGATATACTGAGGACAGCGGGAATGGGCTTTGAGTATTTTTCACATAATCATGGTTAATCCCTGACCAAACTGCATAAAATGTCAGATCTAGTAGTGGCTTCTGGCCTCAACTTACAGCCGTCCTTTCTACTCATTCTTTAAGACTAATAAGTTCTCAACAAATTTTCCTTCTTCATTTAGGAAAAATATAGTTGAGAGCACTGTGACCCCAAATGTCTCTTACAACGTTCAATGATATTAAATCAGCCATGTTAAATTATTTCAATTTTCCCTGAATCAAAATAGAATTTCCCATGACTTTTTCCTGGCCTTGAAGAATTTTTTGTCTCTGACCATTTCCTGACCGGTGACAACCCTGATAATACTTTAATTTGGAATCTGCTTTAATTTGCACGACCCATAAGATCTCAAGAAAACGCTGCAGGTTCAGAAATTCTTGTTGACTTACAGCAGCTAGATTAAAGAAGTAGATTAAATTATACACATGAAACCATGCACAGGGATCACAATATTATCATTGAAAGCTTATAATGTTGTGATAAATGGTCAAAGATTACACTGTAATGTGTTGCAATTATTAAAAGGTGTTATGTTATTAACATAACAGACTTTGTTATAGTTAAATGCTGCTGACTGGGACACATTGTGCTGACAAGTTAGTACCAATTTAGTCAAGCACGTAACAAAATTATTTGAATACAAATTGACATTACAAAAGGCAGGAAAGAACAATAAAGAGTCCCAAAAATGTTAATATACAAATCAAACTTTGAGTTCAATTGGAGCTCTCAGCTTGGTTAACACGTTACACTGTGATGCATATTTGTGATGATAATGCTGAAGTGGGAAGAAATTAGGCAGTACATACAAGTTCACTGTATTGACTTTGTATAATCAGGTGGTGTACCTGAAATGCTATTGGTGGGTTGAAATTTATTGCCTGGATGCAACCCTAACTTGTAAGTAGTGATGCTTAAACAACATTTACTCTTATTCCATTGAGAGTGAGTGTTAGCAATTAAGAGATGATCCACTTTTAACAAGAACTTCTCTAGCTTCTACAAACACACTATGAGACAAGTTAGAATACCTGTACATGTCACAAATGACAAAATTCAAGATAAAAACTTTTTCCATTTTGATCTTAATGCCTCAGCAAAATTCCACATTTAGAATCTTTCAAAACAGAAATATTGCTATAGATTTGCATTTGGTAAGCTCAACAAATGTAAACAATATATGCTTGGCTGGTCACAAAACTGTGGCTGTTATAAATATTCAAACCTCTGGCAGGATTCTAAAAAGGCTTTTTTGTGGCCAGACAAAGAGTGTCAGTTTTGATTCATACTAGTGAAGAGTTCATTTTGTGTTAGTCCTTAAAAGATCTACATTTTAAGACCTAAAATTTCCCAAACCACCCTAAATCCAACCTCAAATATAGTAAATCAAGTTAAGTTTAGATTATGCTAAATTAAAAATATATATATACTACAAGCGTTGGACAGGATCCATATGGGTCACTGAAAATCTAGCAAACCCCAAACTGAATAAACCTTAATTTCCAAAGAAGATTTTATACCTACATTTTAAAGCAGCTGAGACAAAGACTGGAGTGAAAATAATCCCACTGAAAAAGCCATGAGCTTCTTGCCTGAAGACGACTTTTTAAAACATATGCAAAACATGCAAGCCCCATGAAACATTTATTCCTTTCTGTTGTTTGTTCTGACATGTGACTAAGCCTAATTGCATTTTCCTTGTAACCCTACAATGGCTTTTTAATTTGAATCTTGTCAACAGCCTTGGGGAACAATGAGGCTGCTTAGAGCTCATTGGAACACAGCAAAAAACGGAGTGTAAACACTCACTGCTCTCAGGAAACAAGCTCTGTGATTGGATCCTCAACTGGCCTGTCACCTGCTGCACAAAAATGGCTCCATTCATTGGAGCTACAATATCAACAAAGACTATAAAAACACCAAATGTATGCAAATTGGATTTCTTAAATGCATGACAAATTTCCATGACAAAGCTTATTCACAGAATGTTTGGCAGCAGTAAACAATGGCTTGAAAGGCATCTCTAGACAACCAAGCAGAAAATATCAAAAAGAAAGGAATAGAATTTCTTGTTTCTTTCAAAACAACCAAAATCTGGTGAGCAGTTGGAACTAAGAAAATTCAAGTCTTTGCTGCAATTGCTTGAAGCAACTCTGTTATTAATTATAATAAAATTATATATCCCATATTCAAATTTCACATACAGTACAGCAAAACTGAATGATATTTTTCATTCAGATTTTTCTTAGCTCTTTGATTATTTTTACTCTGAATACAAGGAAAAACAAAGGATATCAAAAACAAGTATAAGAAACAAGTAGTTTTGTCCTTAACAGAACTTTAATTATATAAGTGCTGTTTGAAAACACACTACTCCAGACATGAAATCTTTTCCTAGTTGACAGTACAGCCATGCAGTATTTTGACTATGTCTAAGAAAGGAAAATAAACAAGTTAAATCAAACTGAAGAACTGTGATAACATTAAAAGAAAATATACAACAAACAATTTCCAGTTTAAAACTGCTAAAGTACAAAATAGTGGTGTACATAAAAAAGGTTACATGTACTTTTAGAAATAATTTAAATAAAAGATATATGGAATAAAGTAAAAACTTCTATCAAGAATAGAAATGCCACAGTACAAAATAATACATTTCAAAACAAGTCAAAAACTTGTTGGCATACATTGAGACACTGAATCAACAAAAACAACATATTTGTTTAAACTGGTATAAATACATTTAGTCTCCTACACTGGAATATCCCTAGAGAAAAATCAATATTATTCTGAAGGGGAATTGCAAGCGTGCTTGTAAAACCACTCAGTCACTCAGAGATAGATTTTTGGTGGGGAATTTTTTTGAGGAATATTGAGCAATGTTAATGCACCAACCAGTTTGGTTTTCCCAAGCCTGGGAATTGTTGAAGAGCAGTCTTTCAAAGAAGCGTCATCCCGAATTATAACGTCTAATTCAATGAAAAATTAGATGCTAGTTTTCATAATTCAGTACCTTTCAATTTTCCATTTACTCGCTAAACAGATGAGAGATGACAGTTCAAACTGAGTGTTATGACACATAACCTTGCTGACAGCAAACTATCAAAATCTAAAATTCTACACCAACTTATACCATTCACATTCTTAACAATATTCTTCTTTCCTCAATAATATACCTATATTAAAAACATGTCAGAATTTACGGTTCACAAGACCATTTCAGAAAAAACCCGAAAACCCTTTGTCCCTGGTAGTGACAAATTATATTATTTACAACACTAAATAGCTGACAGGTCATAAAGGACATTCTAAGATAATACATGCCTCTATAGGCACCAGTTGTAACTGTCAGTGGTAATATTTGACGATTGGGCAGTTTTGATTTAATTAATCTAACATATTGAGCCTGGGCAAAAAGGAAAATAAAACAAAGGAAATTGTTAATTATTGTCCCAACATCAATGTGACCTCTTTTGTTTAATCCACTCTCCTAAGCCTGGGCACCTTGTTAGAATTTTAAATATCAACATTGGCCTAAGCACTGGATGTAGAAAAAACATGCTTATGCCATTGCTTAATCTACAACACAAGAAAAATGGTGTAAAACGTATCTGATCTTAAAATAATTAGTCAGTCTGCACAGTACAGATCACCAAGTATAAACCTGGTATACGGTAGTCTAAACTGAATTATTTTAACCAATTGCATGCATCTACAAACAAAAATATGGATGCAAATCTCTCACCACACTAACTGCACTGTGTCATTTAAAAGACAATTGACACAAAAGCTGCCCCTTGCCTGATCTCACTAAGATAATAGAACCAACAACAAATTCAAAAGACTCAAAAGCTCTGATGTTACACTGCTGTGACAATACCACCTACTAAAAAGAAATCTCTTGGCCACAAATAATGACCACACCATGCTGCCTTAGTAAGTTTCTGAATACTACCCAAATTTACCACTTCAATACATTAATTAACACTGAAGCAGTGTCATGTTGAAGCTTCCATCTAAAAGAAGTGGTCAAATAAATTTTACAGCTCATACAATTCTCCTAGTTCCTTTCACTACCACATGTAACTTCCAAATAAATTTAAATGTCAATCATACAGCATGCCGGACCCTGTAGTAAGAGAAAAACTGCCCAAAACTCAGGAGTACCATCCAAAGTGCAATGCACTGATTAAATTGTGGTATTACCTGATATAAGCAAGTTGTTAACAACAGCAATCACACAATAATTATGGTCATGTACCTACCATCAAAGTACCAATAAATGTTATTGCTGCCATCACGTCCAACAGGCTTCACTCGCTAAAATAAGAATAAAGGCAGGAAAATTAACACAGATCACTGTCAATAAAAGGGATCACCTTTGGATGACACAGCTACATGTAAAGCCTGATGCTAAATTCTACTTCTGATTAAATTTGCTGGATCATGTCTCACCACATGTGTAATAAACATTCACTCAAGAAATATTTGTTGCATTAGGTTTAATAGACAAGCCAATTAGCAATAAATCATCAAAATTTAACATTTTTTTAAGCACTCTCAATGCAGAATTCAAAGTAAAACACAGTTTCTAGACACATTAGCATTATTATCAGACACAGCAATATTTTAAATTGCCTTTGAATTTTCTAGATTTATCAAAATTTGTCAAAACAAAAGAAATCATTTATCAATCCATCAACCTTGATGACATTTTTGCTGATTTATTCTCCTTCAAAAAAACTTGGAGCAACATTAACATTTAAATTAATGTATTGAAATAAATCAAGTGTATCATTTGTCTAGAACATTGAATTAACAATCAAACTTGGCATCCTCCTTTTCTTACAGGCTGGCATTAACTTTATTTGCAATCTTAAATCATAACAAATACAATGGCAACAGCTTCCAAAGTTTTCTGAAAATAACCCAAAGATTGCTGAAGATCACCCAAACTTGAAGATTATCCAACATTATCAAAAGGTTTGCAAACACTTTTGAAAATCATCAATGGTTTTTGGAAGAGACCAAGGGCAGTGGCCCCAGCCCAATAATTGTATAGCCCAAAGCTATTCATAGCCTATTATTCATAGTCTGCACTACTCAGGGTTGCTGTAGTAGACAGCTGATTTTATCAGTTAACTGTTAGCATAAAAGTTGACCCTGATTACAGACTTTACTAAGATGATTCATTACGCTCCTTGATAGCTGTGATTACAAACTTTTTCCTACCTTAAACCCTACTTAGCATCTACATGTAATTCATATGCACAGACTTCAGGCTTTGAAGGAAAAAATACCCAACCATGGCAAACTTACTGAAGAGTTAGGATTTAAAAAGTCCTTGACAAATTCCTTCAATTCTTCATCTTTGTCTTCAGCCAAATAATCTATCAAATGCTTTAACAGCAATACCTGCAGTAAGCAAACCAATAAAACATATTGAAGGCAATCCAATGAGCACCAAAAGTAAAACTCACCTTATCAACTGAAAATACTGATCAATAGCAAAATTCTGATTGTGAACAAACTACAGAGAGTAGTAGGAAAGAGGCCATTTACAACATACATGTACATGTATGGTTTTCAAAGTTGCCAATGTTATGCAAATATTTTCCTTGTATGCAAACTCTTACCTGTAGAAGGTTCAAGAGAAGTGAACCTCTTGACAAAGTTTCTACACGTATAATACTGAGTTTGCACGCAAGGAAAATATTTCCCGAAAATCTTACATCCTCAAAAAATGGCTGTCACAATGAGTCATTGGGACAGTTGCACGTGTAATATTACATCTTGAAGTAACAGGTTCAAGTAATTTCTAGCACTGCAAATGCTTAATTTTAGTTCTGATAAAATGCTTGAAAAAGCACGGAAAACAATGCGACCCTTGTTGGCATAATGACTAACATATTGTTTTGCTACACATTTCACTAGTAGGTTTTGGCAATCGAACAGTGTCATGCTTTACACAAAATTCAACGACCAATATTCTCCGCCATCAGAATCCCCAAAATAATGTCATATTGCCAATAATATTGTGTCTGGTCTGCACCGTCTACATTGGGGAAAATCTAAAATTTCCACAACAATTTTTAACCCCTTTTAGAAATAAAAAACAAGTTGTTGCTGTGTAGCACTTTGACTGAATTGAATTACTTCACTTTAGTTCAAAATTAAGGTTCTAAATGGTATTTTTTGAGATGTTTCAGGAAAACCCCTTCATCAATTGCAAATGAAGCATTAAACAAACATTACCGTTCACGTGGCTAAGACGTAGATGCAATCTTAATCCCCTCCCCACTAGAATCAAACACCCTCTCTAACCAGCAACCACAATGATTTTATTCAAGCCATCATAAACAACTGGGCACTCAGTAATGCTCTTTGTCTGAGGACATATACATGTAATGTATACGTCCTTGGTGGTTGTGCATGACACAACTTAGAAGATAATTCATGGGGCAAAGCTCTGAAATGGAATTCCCCTAGAAATACGTAAAAAGGACACCATTGCTCCTTTAGTTCGGCCATGAAAAAACATTTCTTAGCATAGTGTTGTGGAAAGGGCTATTCATGTGCTTTGAAATAATTTTTAATTTTTAATAATTAATTATAATTTAAATATAGTTTTTAACTGTAGACTTGTTTTGCAACTAATATTCATACTTTGTACTATTCTAAGTTATTTTATAGTTACTTGTAGAAGTTTAGCACAGAGGGCCACTGGTTTATCAGTTCATACTGTCATGTGTCACCCTCTCTAAATAAAGTTGATTATTATTATTGTTATTGTTATTATTATTATTATTATTATCATTATTATTATTATTTATTATTATTAATTACATGTATACATCCCTGACAGGGAAAGGACTTACATACTTTCATGTACATCATCATAAGAGGGTTGCAGCTGCTTGATTGAAGTGCTCACTTGTTTGAGCTTCAACAAGCCTAAATGTACGTATTTGTAAGTCTTTTGTGAGAAATGATTGCTTCTGACATGCTGTCATTCAGGACGCTCACCCATCCCCAAATTTGTGGTTAGTGCTCCCACCCCACCCCTAGTCAGGGTCAGTGCTAGCCTACAATGATGCAATGTGGGTCTTCCAGTACAATTTGTTGCTGCACTGAACTAAATTGAAGCGTGACACTAAAATGTAAAGCTTCCCCACTGCTTCTGCATTACAATAAATTAACGTGGGACTCAGCTTTGAATTCATACAGTCTTAAAGATGCGAGCAACATTGTAAATTGTGAATTCAAACTGTGCGATGAAATGTGATCTAGAAAAAGTGAAGGACAGTTGCAAATAACAAAAAAATGAATATTTCAGATTGAAAAATATGTTCCTCCTTTTCATAGTCTCCACAGTCTACAAATGTACCATCACCAGGTTATATTGTTGAAGTGTACTATGCTTATGATATCAAAACAGTTCAACAGACAATAGTTCCATCAACAATGACAACATTATCATGGCTAGTGGACAACAAAAACTTAACATAACAAAATTAACGAGGAAAAAGGTTACGTTGTCACTTTACATTCACATTAAGGTTTGAAGCTTAGTTTATTTTCCAGGCTAATTTGAGCTCAAACTTATATCCAATTGCAAAGGCTTTAGGATTATCACTTTTGCACTTGACCTTCGTTAAAATGATATGCACTATATCACCGTTAGGTATAAGAGTTCGACATTGAAATTACAGATGAAAATATTTTACCGGGTTCAAAAGAGAAATATGAAAGTGACTCGCACGGTTCGCGTCGAGCGCCATTTTGCATTGAAACCCCACACTCGCTCAATTTGTCGCACTTGTTGAAACTGTGCAAGCGAATTTCTTGTCCTTGTACAATTTGCGAAAATAATTAGTTTAATCTGTTAACAGTATTTAGCCTATCAACCTCAGAACGTTCGAGGCATGACAAACAAAACGCCCACATCGATAGTCATTAATGTGAAAAACCAACTCGGAAAAAAAACTCACCCGATTCTCTGGGCTAAATTCTTCGTAATGTTTTCCTTCCTCGAACGGACACCACTCTGAAGACCTTTTCTCCAGCTCTTCTTCTAAGACTTCCTGCCATGTAGTTGTCCTTCAGGAAAAGTGAATTGCAGCACAATTGAATAAATAGGCCAGTACAACAGAGGGACACAGCTGAGAACGTGAATCGTATCAGCTGAGGTTTTCATTATACGCCATTATAAACGCTTCCGTTATCAGAGTAAAACATACAAATACTTCACTCACTTTACATCCCGTTTGGGGAGTAAGATTCGAAGAAGGTCTGAGAATATTCCAAACAGGGTCGAGTTCTGGGGCTCCAAGAAGGCATTCTCTAATTCCTGTTAAGCAAGACAAGCCGTCAACACAATCCAACAGCAGGAATTAGAAATCAACCGTTCAAGATAACGTAAACTCAAGTACAAGCAGCAAACGGACAACTTGTAAATTGGAGCGTGAGTTTAATCAACAACCATGATACAAATCTCGCTAAAAATTCCTACAAAGTCTAAAACTACGAGGAAAAAATGCAAGATTAAGCGAGTTCCATAGGATTAAGTGTTTTCTTTGCAACAAACTATCGTTTTAATGCGCACCTCGGCTGTGAAGCGGACGAAACCAAACTTCCCGTGGAATACCCGCAGGAACTGGGAAACAAAAACAAATTCCCACATCGAGCGCATTCCATTTGCCGACAAAGAACCTAGAAAATTAAAAGAACAAAAATGCTATCACCAATTTCAGTTTTTAACCGAAATCTTCCACAAAACGCTGAAGAATTGAAATCTACAGCGTGTGACAAGTTGAAATTTGAGTTCACGCGATGACAGCCCACAATTAGTCACAACCAGGCACAATCGCGTGATAATTCAGCAAAGCGACGAACAGCTCCAGGACAGGCAAGAAAAGTGCACAGCCACCAGAAGTTACCTTGTTTGTGACGTCTCCGCATCTTCAACAAGACGCCTCAGGTTTGTAAAAAGTCAGAAAATTTCATGTTAGTTTGCAGGAACTCGAGCACTTCTCACCTTACTCCGCCTCACTTTCGTCCTTCAAAACAAAAACGTCATGTTTGGCCACGTGATAACTTTGTCAATCAAAAGGGCGTTGTTATAGTAACCATTCTTCGAGGGGCGTAAGTAGGTTGGTGCAACGTGGAGGAGTGTGAGTGACCTTTACTGTTTTGCTAAGAAAAAAATTAACGTTTTGAAAAGACACCAGGAAACACATCAGAACCGATCAAATATTTGTCGTAGAAAGGTTTAAAATTATCCAGCAGCGTAAAGTCATTAAACTGTGATATATTTGCATATTTATTTTATGAATCAACTGATTTTATATCCATTTAATGGCAAACAGGTATATCAATAACAGGAACATATCATTGTAGGAAGTTAGGAAACTATGGAAACCGAAAGCGCTTTTCCTTGGTGATTCAATTAAATAAAATAGAAAATGTCGCTGAATTCCACGTTTAGCAGCGAACGTTTTCTGGCCAAGAGAAGGATAAACTCAGTGTATTCTTTTTTTTTTTTTTTTTTTTGATTTTTCAAAAACTCGAATAAACACAAGGTGGACTGACCGTTGTTGTCATGTAGATGTTTTGTTACTCTTAACAGGTATATAAGCTTTTTACGTCAAAAATCACGCGCCAGATTTACATCTTTCGTCTTCGCTATTATGTGGCGTATAAACCAAATTAAAATATATGGTCAGAAAATCAAACCAATTACCGGCTTTCTTTTTTGTAGAACACTAAAAGCCCAACCGCGAACCTATCATAGTTGTTTCATAAAAACTTGATTCATCAGAGGGTAAAACAGGGAACAATGACAGACAGAACTGATTAGGGTAGGCCGTTTGACTCTCGAGGGGAAGGGTGGGTGATTTTGAAAAAATATCCTGGAAGCCTTGCTGGAAGGCTGGAAGCATACTTGTACCATAACAAAATTCATGCACACAACCAGTGCCCCCCAAAAAATGCACGCACGTTCAGTGAGTCGGGAAAAGCATGTTACACGGAGAAAAAAAAAATGTCATGCATACATCCTCGCCGGCGCCTCGAGAAAAAAAAAATATCCTTGTCTCGAAAGGGTTTTTAAAAATTCGTGCCTTTCTGGCAAATCACACCCCCTCCTTCAAAATTCAAATAGTCCGCCCCTGAATGCATCCAATTTTAGAGGCTCTGAATGAGGGTATTGGATTTGGATTATTAGCTGAATTTTCAGTGATTCCTCAGCTGATCAGTTACATTAAAATGTCAACCCATTTCTTAAGCCTGGTTCACACTAGCAACATAACGACATAACGACATGAGGAAAAGATCAGTTTTATCTTTATGTCGTTATGTTCATGCTGTTATGTTGCTAATATGTCATTATGTCTACATGTTCACACTGCAAACATAAAGTCCTTTTTCAGCGTCGAGATAACGTCCTTTCTATGTCGTTCGTGAGTCGTGACGATGTCGTGATGTCGTGATGTCGTGATGTCGTTATGTTGCTAGTGTGAACCAGGCTTTAGCTATCAGTAGATTTTTCAGATCTCAGATCTCAGGTATAAGTCAACAAGACGCGTCATTCACTGGGAAATGTTATTCACAGTTAGAATGAACTCTGACAGCTTTGTTAAACACTATAGAGGATGACAAATAATCTGAGTATGTTCATTGTGTCAGAAAACCCAGCCCTAGGCCAGACATGGAACAAGCAGGTGCTGTGGTCTCATGGTTAGCGCGCTCAACTACGGATCGAGCGGTCTGGGTTCGAGCCCTGGCCGGAATTATTGTGCTGTGTTGTTGATCTTCTCTACATCCAGGCGTACAAATAGGTACCAGCGAATTTATTGCTGAAGTAAACAGGCCTTCTGATGGACTAGCATCCCATCCAGGGAGGAGTATAAATAAACTTTAAGCCGCTTCATGCTACAGATAGGTCTACAGAAACCGGAGATATGCGCTGGCCTAATGGGCCACTTGGCTCATATATGCAGACTTTACCTAGCTACTACCTTATATGGGAACTGGACCTTTTGGACTTCACAGTCCATCCAAAAAGTGGCAAAAAGACCATTTAAGCGTTTTTCAGTTCGTGGTTTGAGTTCACGTGTAGCTGTACTCGAGTTGAGAAAAGTCAAAATACCATTTCATAGTGTGTACTGATATCATCGAACATTGTCTCAGCACAAAAACTTAGACTTGCGTTATGCATGCCTGGTTGCAACTTGGGCCTTTATTAGCAGCATAACAACATATGTACAGCTTATCACGGTTTCGGAAACCATCTTGTCGGGCAACAGCGTCAGTGTTTGTATGGAAATCCGATTGCAAATAATGATCTTAAAAGTCGAATTCTGAACAGTTCATGAATAGCAAAGTGAAGATAGTTGACAAAAGATTGCACTGACCAAATTTGAGGGATGTAGCTGTGCCAGAAAGTATCCAGTCACGCTTCAACCTCGTTGCCAGGGCTTTTCCCAATTTCAAGGAGAAAAGCCCTGGGGAATTGAACGAGGTTGGTCACGTTTTTAATTTTCCATACCTGCGTTTGTCTATAATTATTGTTTTCCGCGAACTTGTACGCAGCCTACTAGCTAGTAACAATTTGTCGTAACAATTTTGATAGATTGCCCGGCTGAACAAACAAGTGTCATTACTCCAGAACTCTCCGGAGTTAAATTTGTTACGGTAAATTGCACGACAACCCCGAAACAACTGGCAGAAACTGCTTTACATTCTGCAGATGCCTGAAGTTCATGAGATTAAAGAGACAGGCTAGAATTCTCAAGAGCAAGAGAAAAAAAATTAATTTTCCCAAGTCTTAACAGCATCGTTGCGTGAATGTCTCGTTGAAATGTTAAGTCTCGTTTTATTTAGACGTTAATTCGTTAAAATTGGATCAGCACGAGAACTTAACTCAATGACAAGTCTCAGTTTAAATTACTTTATCTTTTACCTTGCGACATTCTTTTTCGGTACAATTCAGCTCAACGTCAGGAAAGCCATTGAAACCTAAGTCTTCGGCACAAAGATGGCCATTTCCAGAAAAACTGGTACGACAACGGCGGATAGTCGATACATAACCTCTCTAAAACGGTCCCCTCTCCACAACGGCAACGGCCTCTCGACAACGGCCAGTTAATCAACTACTGAGGAACGGTGTATACAAACCCCACTTTTTATTGTAAAAGGTTACCAAACGTAATCTGCATCAAGCATCGTTCGTTACCTACCTCCCCCTACATCCCCATAACGGCCACTTTCCTCTGTCCCCAAGGTGGCCGTTGTCGAGAGGTTCAACTGTTTATCAAGTAACGAAAAAAGAAAAAAACAAAAACAAAAACAAAACAAACAAAAGTTCCAAAAATCATGCGCGAATCAGATCAGACCCCAGGTGCTATAAGAACTTTGACTCAAATCCGATACTTTTTAAAGATTCGAAGTTTAAAACAGTGCGTAGTTGCTTTTTTCACTCATTTTATGGCCTGGGGCCCGTTTCTCGAAGTCCCGAAAAGTTTTCGAACCCGGTGATACTATTCAAATACGAAGATACATCAGTACATAAAGCCATAGTAAAATCTCGAACCTTATGATTACAGAGCTGTTTTATTAACAATAACATATTCGTAATATGAACAGAGGTTCCCTTCATACAAGAAGTTTCAGGCGTATTTTATAGGACTTCTGCCACGCCAACGGTTAAAATCCCCGAAAATTAGAGATCATAGAATAAATATACGGCTTTTAAACGCTTATATGTTATGACACAAAATATTATTATCTTCAGTAAATTTAGCCGCAAGGAACGTGCCATTTCTCGTTGGCTTAAGACCGCCGGTTAACAGTATCTCAAAACAAAAACCAAATTAATACCACAAAGGCAAGTCTTGTTGTGTTCGCGATAAAAATAATAAATCTTCCTCGCAGCAATAAAATTTGATTTCTTCCCACAAATATTGCGCGTTTTCTGACATAATGTCCTGGGACAGTTTCTTTGAAGTGAAAGGTTTGTACAAGTCGTCGTCGTTATCACAAGCATCACCTGGAATGAAACATAGTACCCAGGCAATTAAGACCCCCTTCACTGGTTTAAGTTTAAACAGAGTTGTCTCACAGCCTTTCCCCACGAACAGGGAATGACGATGGTTTATATCAGTCATATGAACATGCAGCTGCTTACCTTTTTCATCTTTGTCGTTATCAATCTGATCAGGATTTGGAATTCCTCTGCAATTATCGATCATGTCATCTATAGTTCAGGTACAAGCTATTTATGATTAACTCGATATCAATGGGAGAAAAATAGCAGTTTAAGGATCTTTTGGTATAATGAAGCTTATGTAACGGTTTGTTTTGCGATGGAAAACAAAAACGTTCGTTTCGTATAAATGTAGCTCTTAATCTTTGCCACGTTTGCCCGAAAGTCAGTTGTACATGGTAGGCAGACTAGTTAGAGTTTAGTATCTGATTTCTGTTAAATGATAAAATCGTTTACGTCGCCACCAATTTTTTCCGGCTATTATAATGATATATTTGTATACTTTTCGCCCTAATCACTTTTCACAGCATTAATCTTTGTCAAGATCACAGCGAAATTTGCTACATTCGTTCAGAAACAAAGTTTTCTGGGAAATCTTTGATTTCCCCTATTCAAACAGCAGCTGCGAGTCTGAGAAATATGTGAAAACTTCCGAAGTGTTTTACGTGGGTGTAAACGTGCATCTGCTCTCCTTAGTTCATCATTTCTTCCCTTGCGGTTGGGCTAAAATAGCTTTTTAAATCGATACTCAAGAATTATTTATTATAACTGAGGAAAGGCTCTGAGTGTTGAACATGCGCAAGCTATAAGTTTTTTAAAAGATCGAACAAACAGTATACACTTCTCCGTTTTTAGATACAGATGAACTAAAAATGGCTTTACGGGCCCGAAAAAGTTTCCGGGTCTTTCGAGAACTGAACGGCCCCCTGGACCTTGCTTTTGATTTTATTGTCCAGTCAGAGCGTGACTTCCCGGGCTATATCCCCGGATCTACTCAACCGTCTCTAAATTAGATGAAACATGCAAGATAGGAAGTCAGAGCGATATCCCCCGATAGCCCTCCAATCCAGCTGAAGAGAATAGAAAAATGATAAAGTTATAAGATTTTAATTATCTTTCTTTTATTGAGCCTTTGAAGTCCAGTGCTGGTATCTTCCTGTCTCACCGCCAAGATGATCCAAGTGCTAGAACCAAGTACAACACTTCACAGGTAAAACATTGTCATCTCCTGGTGTCTTGTCCACCAATGACAAACAGCGTGTATTTTTGGATTCAACATTACTGATGGAAGAGACGAACCAGTTTCCTTGCCAATTATTCATAGAACGATAACAAAAATTGCTAAAAACAGAAACAGCAGATGCATTCTGCAGTGGCCTTTGTTAATCGGCTATTAAACTTGATTTCATCATTGCCTTTCGCAAGAGTCTCAACCTCGTTCGCCTGGTCACTTCAACTGGTTAGTTCGAGCTTTGGTCTCTTCGCTTCGTTTTCTTCTGTTTTTTCAAGATTGGAGTCGTCCATTGCTGTATGACCATTGTCTGGTTCCTTGTTTTTGTTCTTTTTCTTGCCTATTCGGTCCTCTTTTCTCGTCAGGTATTCCGATATATTGTCCACCTCTTTTTTTCTCAGTGTCTCTAGTTTTCGCTCCCGATGTAAGGAACCTGTGAGAGTAAATGTGGGTGTAGGCAATGCTTGGTTATAGAACAGGAGCTTTGATACTGTAGGACAAGGAGCTACAAGGAGCGTATGTGTTATGTAAAAAGTTAGTCGATTGTAAGTCGGTACCCTGGGACCCCAGAGGTTTTTTCCTACTTATGCGTCGGGATACTTCGGATCGACTGAAGGCCGACGCCACGAGAAGCAGCTTGAGCGGGTCACAGTAAAGACTTCACTAAAACCAGAATCCTAGCCTGAAATGCTAGTCATCTCCCAGCGCCCTAAGCCTAATCCCCAGGGATTACTCTAATCTAATCTCTCACCCGGGGATTAGGCTGAGGGCGGGAGATGACCGACATTTCAGGCTACCAGAATCCGCGTATGAAAAGCCTCCGGTACCCGGGGTAGATAACTGAGAAAACAAGTTCAGAACACCGTCGCGCCAGAATGATGCTAAAAGGTTGACGCTACTAGTTTTATTTTGGCATTCACTGATATGCACAGCAAACCAAATTTTGCCTTCAAGCAAATCAAGTGAGGATATAGTACTCTTGTTTGGTAGAGAAAGCAAATAATGTTATAGCGCTTTTTCAACGCTTGCTGTGGCTTTGCACTGAAACTCCCCAGGTTACTCTCCAGACCTTTTGCGCAGGACCTCTTTCCCGCGCTTTTCACAAGTGCCACATTTTTATATCATGTTTTCCCGCGCTTTCCACACGTGCTATGTTTTCCCGTACTTTCAACGTGCTATGTTTACCCGCGCTGTCCACACGTGCTATGTTTTCCAGCGCTTTCCACATGTGTCATATATTCGCAGGTTTCAATGCATGTACGCTTTCGAATTATATTAGAGTCTTCACCTCTCATCCATCAAACCTTTTTTTCATGAGTGTGCAGATTTAACATACCTTTCAAAAAGTTCCAATCACTAGCTGATGAGAAAACCGGCGAGAAGTCAGACGAAAGTTTGGCATACTGTGAGAGAAAAACAAACAAGTTTTAAACCTTTTGTAAAATAACAAATAGAGCAGAAGACAATCTAAAAGGCCCATGTTTATTTCCTAGGATTCTGATCAGTGCATTATATCTTTTGCATTTGTAAGTTGGGATTGATCAGAGAAAAAGGGCTGTGGTGTTACTGAGGTCTTCAGAAAACCCATCAAAAACTGTTGTAGCGTAAATTGCTTCTTGTATTTTACACACCGTTAAGTTGGGCGAATCTCCTCTGGGCTGAAACACCAAAACAGGCTCTTCAGGGTAGGGCTGTATACACCAAAGTCTGCCTGCAGGATCAAATACTGCACTCCAGGGGGGTTCATTCGTCTCTAAGGAGGGGAGGGAAGTAACCTCTCTCTCACTTACATGATATAAATGGATTGTTCTGCACCTGTAAACAAGCAAGAAGACAGATATTTAACACTTTAAAGCTAAAAATCAATCAAAATATCAATTCCTGTTTACTTCCATCACCTGCTATTTTCTTGATGACACACACATGCTGTAAGGAGAAATAAGAAGTTGATATTTGTTTCTTACTAACCTTTCGGCTAAAATACACACCACAGAATGTTTGTGACAGCAAGCTAAACATGATATAATTGGGCTACACATCAAGTCTTCCTGTAAGTAAACAGACATAGTGAGTAGCCCATGAAGCAATAGACTGTGAGCACTCTCTCTTTTGCTCAAAGATCCTCGAGGGAAGAAATGCAAATGAACAGCTGACACCCACACTACTTGTGGCTATCAGTTTTGCCACTCGCCTCTTGTCGTTCCTTTGTGTTTCTTCTCTCGCATCTGTGAGCAAAACAGAGACTGTGAGCACTCTAGTAAAGCAAGTTTTCTGTACAAGAGAAACTTGGGGAGACAGCAAAAAAAATCAATGGAGTGGAGAAAAGTCAATTTTCACAAGGTCTGAAGGCGAAAAAGGCGAAAAAATCTTTGCTTGACTGGGAACACTTGTTGTGAAGGCTACCTAGTAAGCAGTCTTAAGATCCAATATTTCTTAAAACCTTTAGCGGTTATCAGGATTGCTATAAATCTGCCTAGATGGGAAGTCACAAGTAAACTCCTGCTCCCCCCCCCCCCCCCCCCCACACACACACACACCATCCAAAGCATGTTTCCTCAACAATTCCCTGGTGCCCTTCATACCTTTGGGAGAAAGTAGGTAATGTGAGAGTAATAAAATTTCTTCAATCAGCCTAAGTGCGCAATACAATGACCCATGCAAGGCTCAAACCTGGACTTTGTGGCCTGAGTCACTTTAATGGCACATCCATGAGCTTGGCTCCGTCAAATGCCATGTACAATATTTATATTATTGCTACAAGATCATGCTAATTTCCCTTTGTTGACATTTTCTTTCATTCCCCTTTCTTTTAAAGAATAAAGTTACAACATACAGCTGACAGTCAGATAAATACCTTTTGATCTTCAACCTTGGTGCTATCTGTTGAGTCATCAATCATCTTTGCAGTAATCTGCTTGCCTGATTCAGGGTTCCAAAATCGCACAAACCCATCCTTGCAAATATTCCAAAAAAATTAGATAAATATGTGATTGAGTTTATTTCCTAAACAAAAGAGAGAAAATTATACTTGCATGGTGTAAAAGTCACCAATATGATGGCTACTCCTACATCTTGACCAAACTTTCTGTTGTTTTTTTGAACAATATTCCTTACCCCACCACCTGAAGCAAGAGTTCCTTGGCCACCTGCTGTTAGGAGGGCTAAACAACTAACAAAACTGCAAACAAAAAAAATATTTAACATGGTTGGTAAATATTAAGTAGTTATTTAGGTTTGGCAAATAATCTAATTGTTTTAGTATAAATACACTAGACATTTAAAGCTTTATCTAAATCCTCTTCACAGACACTTCGAAAACGCCAAGAAGCGGCCATCATTTTGTTAATAAGGGCACACTGCTATGCTTCTCATCATCTATCACAGAATAAATAGTGAGTAGGGTAACCAATCAGAGAATGGCATTTCTGATAGAATGCTAATAGATTGATACTAATATATGATAGCACTGAATACTTTTAATTTAGTGCTCAAATATGATTCACTTACTCTAAATTTCCAAGGCAAAATGAATGGATATTGTATGAGTTAGGATAACAGCTAACACGTATCTTCTCATCTCTATCACAGGTGATTAAATATTTGTCATCTCTGGTAAGAACCTATTGAAACAAAACATAAGCACAAGAATAAGAAATATTGCGATTTAAGTTTAAAGTCACATAAGGGGGGCAATTGAGATCCAGTTACGATAGCCCTCTATGAATAGAGAGACAAACGCTTCAATTTAGCCAACATCTGTGACACTATTTTAGTCCCCTCAAGGCCTTAATGAACATGATATTACCTTTCATAACAATTTCACATTTTTGTAGTGGCTGAAGAAGTTCAGTTGATCAGAATGAAAAGTTCCACCTATAAAAACTTTCATAATTTGTGCTAGATGGGTACAGAAATTATTTCATATTTTCATCGATAAATATGATTCTTACCATGTCTAAAATCATGGAAACATGTCCTAAGAGAAGTTCTTTTTCTTTGTCAGCATCATAAATAAAAAACCTGTTAATTAACAATAATGGAGCAAAATAATTTGTAATCAGCTTACCAAAATGTCCAAAGGACACAATGTCATGTCAGCAAGCAAATGTAACTGAAACAAACCAAACCTGTAAACGTCTCCTCCTTTGTTACTGGCGATGATGTAATCCTCCTTATTTGTGAATATTATAACTGTTGTGCGTCTGACCACTTCTCTAAAGTTGTAATTTAAATAAAAAAAATACTTGATTTGAAATATTGTCTGGAATGTGAGAGGGTATCAACTATCTATTTTTGCACCATTTAGTGAAATAATTGCAACAACAAAATGTCTTTGACTGCAAATTTCCAACAATTTTCTGAAAACATGATGAAAATTGGCAAAGGACTTACTGTTAGTAATTTTTACTTTTCTGTTATCAAATTTCTGAAATCTTCTAAAAATTACTGATTGAAGGGCTCTGACCATTGTGCAGTTCCAGAAAATATCCATACCTCCCCCATGGACCTCCCCACCCCTCTGGAAATTCCAGTTAAGCTTCATACATTCTTTCAATTTTTTGGTCTTCGAGAATCCCCCACTCCCCAGGAAATTCCAATCCCTTCTGTGAGGGGAGTATGGATATTTTCTGGAACTGCACATCACTGAAAATTTCCAAAGATGGTTTATCTTTAAACCAGTCTTTATTTGTTCAACATTTTTTGAATATTTCTTAAGATTGGCCAAAGTCTCCTGAAATTGCTGAATATTCCATGGAAATTATACTGATCCAATATTTAAAAGACAAACAGTCTGTCCTGTGGTCAATAGAAATGATAAGCTCTGACTAGCTAGAATGTAAAGCTAATAGAAAAATGACAGAACTTCAAAAGTGTATTACAGAAACGATCTATCAACTCAGGAAGATAAAACAAGACCTTTTACTCAGTAGCTTCCAGTCACTTGTCTGCCAGATGAATAATTCTTTTTCTGGAGTACAGAGGGCAAATAACTTGCCAGAGTTTGAAAAACAGCACAGTACACCATGTCCAAGTGTACTAATATCATCCTGGTTAGCCTGTGACTGTTGTGGTTCACTCTCAACAGTGTGGGAAAACTTGTGAGTACCATCTCTGTACAAAAGGAAAAATGTTCATGTTACTAAAATGGCTGGATGTTTCGGTAGGGGATGTTTCTGTAGGTGCTGTTGCCACCCAAATGAAATAAAATTGAACTTGTTTTGAATGTGACATCATACACTAGCACAGACAGATAATAACCTATCATAATTTAAACAAATCCAATAAGATAAGTTTTTTGACTCCCTCTCCACCAAAAACAAAAAGACCTCGGACCCCCCTCCTAATCTAAAACAACAAAGACCTAAGACCCCCTCTATAACCCTGTCTAAGGTATTAGTTTTTGAGATTTAGCTTTTTAGTTCAAGAGGGAGTCTTTGGCCATGGTCTTTTACCTTAAGATCTTTACGGGTCTAATACGTTTCACTTTTTGAGATTACTGAACTTTGAAAATTGCAAACAGAATACTTAACCCGGTCCACAGACTTAACCCCTAATAGTCTATAATAAAATAAAAAATACTACTCGAATCTGCAATTTTTCAATTTATCTTAGGTTAATATAAGCCCCATACGAGCTTACATGTATGTGGTACCATTACAGTTACTGAGAGCTAGTCAGGCAGTTTAGCCAGAAGAGCATTCTGTTTAGTATAGCCTGGGTAGCACTTCTTTGTCCAGTTCATTTCTTTGTCCTGTACGCAGCTAACATGAAGTTATCTCAGATAAAAAAAACCCTTAAGTTCTCCGTTTTTTTTTTTTTCATATATTCTGTAACTTTATTGCAATATTTTTTCCACTTGGCCCAGCCACTTAGCTCGATTAGCCTTAGCTATTTCTAAGTGGCTGTGCTCTGTTTTTCATTGTTATTTTTTCACATTGCATGTATTTATTTTTATTGTAAAATTTAGCTGGGCACGAAATAAAAATTGTTGTTATTGTTGTTGTTATTGTTTCCCCTGGGACCAGGGGCCATTCCATTTAATATCCGCACCCCCACTCCTTCCTGTTGAGGAGCTTTGAATTTTACCCCCTCAGAAATATCGAAGTGGAAAGGTCCCAATCTCGACTCTCTCTTTTATAGAACCGTAAGTCAGCTAGCTTTGCTTCCACTAAATCAAACATGGCACTTGTAATTTGGTATGTCCCGCCTAATTTTTCAGCTCCATATATTTCATCTCTATCTCCTACCTTCCATCCAGGACTTTAACTCCAGTACTGCAAACAACAGCAAGAAATTCACCACCGCAACTCCACAGTAGATCCGCCATGTTGAATGAACGATATAACAGGACAGTTGAGGTGCCGTTACATAACGTATTATCGCAGCAGACACTGTCCCGGATGTTTATGGTCGCCGCCATCTTGAAAGGAGAAGAAGTGAAAGCATTTCCTCGAGTTTCATTTGACACTATTCCCACATAAGATGTCGGACAGCGATGATTCTCAATTTTCTGATGAGGTATAACAGTTATGTTACTATTATGCTCTGTATTTCTGCCAATTTTAAATCAATCCTCTGCTCGTTTGTGATCATCTCAAATCTGTCATGTGTTAGGCGTGTTCGATACATCTTTAATTTAGTTCACGTTTCTGTTTGCTCTGTGTGTTACTTGGTGCGAAGCGTTTACTTGAAACGTGAAAACAAAGATCACTCCTCTTGTTAACGTTTGAGAAAATTGCCTTGTATGAAGAAATAAAACCTCTTTATCGCTGCAGTCAGTATGACCGTACACTCTTATATACAAGCCAGTGTGCATATAAACTCTTTCAGAATTTTTACAATTTATGGCAATTAATCAACCAAGAATGATAATAGCAACAGCATTATATGGAATATATAGACTTGTATGGAGTACCGGGTAATCAAGAAGCAAATAAATGGCTGGCATGAGAAGATGGTCATTGGATTCTAGCTTTTTAACATTCTGTGCTATTCAGCTCATTGGGCAACTTACCCGACACTACAATGGCAGATATGACAGCTAGTTTCACTTCTCCTTCTTTTCTTTGTTTGTGTGCTCCATCACTTCCTGTTAGACTTTGTATAAATCCAGTGACCAATGCTTAGTGCATAGTCACTTGTGCACTAAAGCCATACCAAAGTTCAATTGATGGAATATAATGAATGGAATTGGTAGTCACTTCCTGGTGTACTACAATTGAACCTCTCCACAATGAACACCTTGGGGACAGAGGAAAGTGGCCATTGTAGAAAGGTGGCCTTTAAGGGGAGGTACAATGTAGAGGTGTAATATGAGGCCTGTATTTTTTCGGGGTGCAACATTTTGTTTCTTGAAATAATGGTGATTGTAGCACACAAGGCCGTAACACAATCAAAATAAATGGATAAACAGAAACCAAACAAGTTAAAGAGACCAACAACGTGTGGTATGGATCAGTTTTTGTAAGCTTCAATTTACAATAGAATTGGGGTTTTGTATGCACTGTTCATCAGTTGTTGATTAACTGGCTATTATTGAGAGGTTATTTTGGCAACTGTGATGCGCTTTAGAGGCCGTTACTATTGTGGAGAGGTGGCTGTTGTAGAGAGGTTAAAGTACATGTTACAGTAAATCTATGGACCATAGACTGTGTTTGAATTAAGTAACAGTCAGCAACATTTTTTGATTTGTCATGTTTAGTCATTTACAATTTATGGTCTTCAAAGGAAAAGGTAATTTTCAGTATACATGTAGTCTCCCATATCAACTATGAAGATTGCAGTCAACCAATTTTGATTTCAGCTAGCTCATAAAATATTTTTTAGGGCCAATATAACCTGAGTATAGGTTAACAGCTTGCCAGAGAGGATAGCTGATACATGTATTCTCATTTTCATACACTTAAGCAATTCAAAATATCGTTCTCTGTAGTTCTTGCAACTACCTTAGTTCCATAATTCATTTTCCAAGTTCAGTGGCTCATAACCCATCGTTACGAGATCCATTTGCAATCCCCATAGCCAGCTTACTCAGTCTGAATATTAATGTTACTAAATCACAAATAGCTCCTTTACACAGGACCATAGCATTTAACTGCCAAATTCACAAGATATATCCATGATCATCAATTTACAGGAAGGTGAGGATATCACCAGGGAAGAGGATGATGATGATGATGACGAGGAGGACGAAGATGAAGATGAATATGATGATGAAGATGAATTTGAAGATGATAGACGACGCAGGAAGAGAAGGCGTCAAACTGGTTTTATATTAGAGGAAGCAGGTTTGTGTTCTTTGACACTGAAGTTGATCTTGTAAAGCTGTGGTTTACATGTAAATTATGTTTTTGCCATGAAATTTTGCAGACCAGTTTGATTTTTAAATCCCTTTGTTTCAGGTGATAATACCAAACTTGAAACAAGGGAAAATGATTTCAAAGTTGTATGAAAAATTTTAAATACCGAAAAATGTTATACGATGACAGTTATGGGAGCATTCTTTTATTGTTTTTGTGGTATAAATTGTTTTGAAAAGAAATTGTCAGTAGTACGTGTTGAGTATATTGCAGTTACATGTAGCTTTGGATGGTTGATGCAGTGCATGTAGTTGGATAAAAATCACCAAAAATGTCACAAAATTCAATTTTGCATGGTCATTAGCAATTTTCCTTAAACAGACTTTTTGTGTCATCTAATGGTATTTAATATAGTAGAGGTAGAGTTGTGTCACTGTTGTTTGCAGAGCTTTAAATTCATGCAGAAACATTTTGCTTTGAATATTGGAAAACTTATTCCTTGCAGATTGACCTACACATAGCAGGTTGGCAGATGCCATTTTTACAAAATACAAATATGTTGATGCACAGTTTTCTGTCTTTTGTAGATGTTGATGATGATTATGATGAGGATGGTGAACAAGCTGAAGATGGATATCATGACTTAATCGATACAAGTATGAAACAAAATAAATGATATCATTTAATGGCTACAAGTAATGTTTTGTATGTAAAACTGCAGCTATGATTATTTGATTTTTGTGCTCTTCAAAGTAGATTTTTTTCCTTATCTTAAGAAAGTAAATAATTTATTTCTTTTGTCTGGCATAGCTGAACGAGATGATGAATCACTTGATGCTGATTTATCGGTGAGGAAAACAAAACAGTAACATAGTTCTTTTATATTGATCTGTTGTCAGACAAATTTGTAATACTTAATGTTTAATGCCTAACAGTAAACAAGGATGATGTCTTGGGGGTAATCAAGTACAGGTCTAAAGATATATTAAATAAATAATTATTACGTATCAATACCCATAAAGACATGAGAGATCATCACGTTTATGTATCGAACTTGGGCTGTTGGCAAAAAAAAAAAACAGAAAAAGAAATTGGCTTAAGGTGGATTCAAACCCATGGCCTCTGTGACACCAACATAGTGGTCTTGGGTTTCAATCTCCTTCAAGCCTTAATTGTTTTCAGGCTTCTTTTCACAACTGCCCAGTTGTTTACCTACACTGTACCTGCATCCAGTGCAATAATATCTGATGTCTTTAGATTTTTATCCTGAAGTTCAAATGTATGATTTTCCATAAAATTATTGTACAGTGAAACTTGTATTAAGCGGACCCCATATTAAGCGGCATCCTCTATTAAGTGGACACCAGCTTGAGTCCCAAAATTTTCTTCCCACATTTACTATAAAATAAACCTGCATTCAGCAGACACGTCTGTTAAGCAGACGTGGACACCAATATTAAGCCATTTTGCTGCACAAAACCTGCAATAAGCAGACATTTCAAGGGCTTTTTGCTTCTGAAAGTTAAACTCGGACCCCTTTAACATTGTTTAGTGATGTCGTCTTAAAGCTAAGTGATTATTCCAGATTGATGCATTGACTAACTGGACATACTTTGAGTAGTCTTTGATCTTACACCGTGTTACACTGAGTTACAAAAGGGTTAATAATGAAATATTATTGCACAATATATTAGAACCTGCTTAGAGCGGACACCCTGTATTCAGCGGACACTAGTGAGGGTCCCAAGGGTGTCCGCTTAATACAGGTTTCACTGTAATTGCAAATGTATCAATACCATTACATTTCAAGTATGTCCAGAGAAGTCACTTTGATTAAGAAACAATCTTTAATTGAATGTCTTCTTTTTAAGGGTGCCAGACGTTTACAGCAGATGCTTGGGTATGTTCAGCTGTAATATCTAGATAGTAAACATTTTCATAGCACAGTCACCACAGTGCAACCCCATTAATCTGGTCATCAACAGACCTCATAAATCTGGCTGCATTAACAGTGTGGCCATAATCAAGGGGTTCAAATACTGGCCAGAATAAAGTAGCAATAATAATGAAGTGGCCTTATGAAAGGGTTAGCTGTAAGGCAGGTTTCCACTGTGTATATATATTGTTTGATTTCATGTAATTTAATCTCCATATTTGATTTTAGTTCATAAGAGTTACTGCATTCATGTACTGGTACAATTGAATTACATGCAGATATTTTGTTTTCATCACTAATACGTAGTTTTCACATTTCTTTAATGATTACCATGTAAAGAATACCACCTGATAATTTCTCAAATCTACATTAACATGTCTTCACACTAGAGAGACGTGATAATGAAGCAAATATTTAATGAATTTGTTAGGGATAAAAATGCAGAGGAATTAGAGGCATATTACAAGAAAAAGTTTGCGGAGACCTCAGACAGGTGAGAACTGTTACTTAACCTTGTTAATATATGAATTATCTGTATTGGTTTTACTTCCTATATCATCAAACATCATGGAAATTGATAACAGATCATGATTTTATGCTCTGACCTGTTTGAGTGACTTGTCTAGGATATTTTGATGGAGGTGTGGTGGCCTCATGGTTAATGCATTCCCTCCGGATCAAGTGGTCCATGTTTGATCCCTGGCCAGGGACATTGTGTTGTGTTCCTGGACAAGACACTTTACTCTCAGAGTGCTCTCCTATCCATAGGGGGAGTAGAGATACTCCCAGTTGCTTCATGCTACAGAAACTGGAAATAAGCACCAGCCTTGGAGGGACACTTAACCTTTCACCATCTAGGATATTTTGAAGAGAATTTGGTGGCCTATGAGTACATTTTCATTTTCAATACTGTACTTTCAATCAAATTTTTTGTCAAGCAGCACCTTGTTTAGGTAGACATATTTCCTCATGAGGGTCATAGTCATGATACAGAGCACGCACTTGGACAATCCTCTACTAAGCAGGAGTTATGAAGGGTAAATTCTAGCTTTGCAAGAAAATTTTTTTGTCAAGCAGCACCTTGTTTAGGTAGACATATTTTCTCACGAGGGTCATAGTCATGATACAGAGCACGCACTTGGACAATCCTCTACTAAGCAGGGGTTATGAAGGGTAAATTCTAGCTTTGCAAGGTGCCCAGACTAATATTATTTCTGCAAGCCTAGGCTTCCTCAGCCTTGTAAAAGAAATTGAGATTGTCAAGAGAAAGGTGCAAAAACAAAAGATGTTGATACATGTACCTCTAAGACACTTGACTTGACAAAGGTTTTTTATTTCATTCTGCTCATGTTGTCATTCGAAATGAGCAAATGAGCACTAAATAAAATCTAACTGAAACAAACTAAAACATCTGGACAAGCTTCCAACCCTTTGACCAAGACACTTGTAAATGCACACTTTTAAGAACATGGTTCTAAGGTCTGCACTCACTGAAGGTTTGGCTATCCAGCACTATGTTTTTGTGGGTACATTGGGAACAAAGTGAGGATTTGCTTGACTTGGGAATGATGCTTTCAACACTCAGTGCTCAAGAATTGCTATTTTTTTTAATATTTGTCTTCTATGTAGTGAATATACGACTGAAATCTTACTGTGCTTTTACTGTATTCTCTCAACAGATATAGAGATGACTATGAATTGCGACCTGAAATTCAACAACAGAGTCTCCTTCCAGGTGTCAAGTAAGTTACCCACATGCAGCTAAAATGTGTTATTTGTGTGGCAGAGACATCTTAAATTTGCCAGTTTCACTTTTTATCTTTCCTTTTCGTCATTCATCAACAGAGACCCAAACTTATGGACTGTGAAATGTAAGGTGAGCCTCAGTAACAGTAAAGTCCTCAGACTCCTTCAAACATTAATCATAAGGACTGCTGTTGAGGTAGTATGAAAGGCTGCATAATTATATCTTGTGGTTCAATATTACCCTTGGTACATTTTGTTATTTGTCTTTGTTTCACATCCATGATAATATATGACCATGCACCAGAACAAAAGAAAATATTCCTATGGTAAAATTAGGCCACCGTGTAATAATTATTTTACATCTCAGAGAATTCCATATCTAATCTGGTTATTGTCAGTGTGGTAGCAGGGGGGAGTAGAAATACTCCTAATTGTTAGGAGTAGATGGGCCATCAGACTTCAACGCAGAGCTTACCCTTCAGCTTCTCAATGAAATAATTTTCCTTGATCACTGTGCAGTATTTTGAGATATACTGTACAGGAGGCACAGTGACCTCATGGTTAGTGTGCTTGTTCCCGGATCGAGCGGTCCGGGTTCGAGCCCTGGCTAGGGACATTGTGTTGTGTTCTCGGGCAAGACACTTAACTCTCACAGTGCCTCTCTCCACCCAGGAGTATAAATGGGTACCGGTGAATTGTTGGGGAAGCCTACCAAATTACGGGAGAGTGACCTGTGATGGACTAGCATCCCGTTCAGGGGGAGTAGAAATACTCCTAGTCACTTCATGCTACAGAAACCGGGATAAGCTCTGGCAGCTATGAGCCAGTCAGCTCCAAGGCTTCACTCACTGTACATAATTAATTCTACAGATTGGAGAGGAGAAGTCCACAGTGATTGGTTTAATGAGAAAAGCTATTGCCCAGCAATTTACAGATGAGGTAAGTAAACTGAGGCAATTCCTTGCTTCCTTCCTACATTGTACTTCTACTTGTGTGACACTGATATATGTTACATGTATATATGAATTTGGACTTTGTAAATTTATAAACTTTGTACTTACACAGTAATGACGTTTGGGTTTGTTGACAGCCTCTGCAGATCAAGTCTGCTGTTGCTGTGGAGGGACTTAAAGGATATATCTACATTGAGGCTTACAAACAGACTCATGTCAAGCAGGTAAAAATAATACAAAAAGAATTACGGTTGATTTATGGAAAGTTTATGGCCAGTTTTGACCAATCAGTGATCAGTCTTTAAAGTATCAGCTTGTTTACCTTCCAGTCACTTTCTTTTGCTCATAGTGGGTGTCTACCAGATCAACTCATAGATAATTGACTTGTACATATTTATCAATTACAAAAAGTACATCTTGATGAAAAATTCCTAGCTTAGTTTTCAATCAATGAAAGATTACTCCCTGTATAAAAAACAAAAATGACCTTTAATGTAGTCTAATGTATGTAACCCCTCATGAATGCCATAAAATATGGTACAGAATTTTAGTAGTCCCTTTAAACACTCACTATTATTAATATTCTTTGGATCATAGGTATTCCTAAATATTTGGATTTTTTGGGAATATGAAAACCCTTAAAGATAGAGTATATATAAATACGCACTCTGACTCTTGATACTTCAAGGAAAAACAAATTAAAGCAAATGAAATGAAAGAGGTCACATCATTGTAATTAAATCTATGAAGTCAAAGAGTGTTTGAATTATATACTTCAAATTAAAAAGTCGTGATATTGTTTTCATTTAGGCCATTGAGGGGTTTGGTACACTGCGACTTGGCAAATGGCAACAAATGATGGTTCCAATCAAAGAAATGACTGATGTAATGAAAGTTGTCAAAGAGGTTGTGTCTGTCAAACCTAAACAGTGGGTCAGACTGAAGCGAGGAATTTACAAGGATGATCTTGCACAGGTATGTGTATGTTACATCAAGGTTTGTTGACTGCAGGGTCTGACAAATATTAGGCCTGGACGCCCAGGACAAGTTGAAAAGAATACCAGGCAAGTGTTTTATTTCTAGGAAAAGCCTGCTGGGCCGTAGCGCAATAAATTATAGATATCCAAGTATTAAATGTTTACCTTGAGAAATTCCCATCAAAGCCTTTCGAAATGCAATAAATATGTATCACTTTTTTTTGACTTTTTGATTGCCATTTTACATCTCTTCATGAGTTTCATACTCAGTACTTTCCAATGTAAACCTCTGAAGGCCTGGCTGCTATACCCCTTATAACATGTCTTTCCGCCATATCATGGATCAAAGTTAAAGGTATAATTTATGGATACGTTTGTCAGGAAATCCTGCAACATTGTTTGTACTCCGGGTACGACAAAGCGAAAGGCGAAAGGTGTTGAATACAACAAGGAATGTGATGCAAAGAAATGCATATGAGTGTTCCAACCGAAATGGTTGAGCTGTAAATTACGTCACCTTTTGCAATGTTGCTGTTACTCCTTAGAAACGCTGTAAGTTTATCATTATTGTTTTTGTTATTAATGTTATGGTCTTTTTTTAGGATCAACCCCACATATTGTCAAAACACGAGCCAGGTTGATTGATTCAGTTATCTGTAATGTCTGTGGTGTTTTTGTTTGGGTACTTTGTTTTCCCCTCATGCATTGGTGTACTTACCAAGTGATTTTATAATCCTGGTTAGTTATGAAATATAATGTCTCTTTGACTCTCTTGCGTGATTCAAAAGGAACCATTTTTTTCAGAGATATATGGTTTTAATAGCTGATTTTGGTAGCCAAAGTAGAAAATGTCTTGGCAAGAAATGATTGCTAACATATTTCGTTTTGTTATCTGTGTCTGCAGGTTGATTTTGTCAACACAGCAAGAAATCAGGTAGGAAACTGTAATATTATTGCTTGAGAAGAAATTTATCTAATGAACTACAAAGTTAAAAGTTAGAAAATCTGATACAAATGTTGAAGAGGTAACAGAATTTTCACAGACAAGCAAGGAGGGACAGAAGTTGTAAAACTCGCCATATTCCTGTAACACTTAAGATTCTGGGATTATGCACAGGAAATCCTGTTGAGCCACAATATTTTTTTTGTCGAAACTGTGATACTGTTGATAATAGTTAAAGTTTGTGCTTTGTTCTTCCTTGTCATCAAAGGCTTGTGCTGAGTGAATCAACAATTAAACCCTGAGAGTGTCTCTCTTGGCTAACAGCTTCTTTGCAGTGCAATGTTCAGGTTCTTTTAGAATCTTAATGTGTAATTATAATAACTACTAATGATTGTTACATTGCATGCTGTTGTTGTTTGTAGGTGACATTGAAGATGATTCCAAGAATAGACTACACTAGAATGAGAGGCTTAGCTAAATCAGCAGAGGTACAGTGTACTGCTACTGACATCCTTTAAATTCTAATGTGCAGTTCCAGAAAATTACTCCCCCACAGAAGGGCTTGGAATTTCCTGAGGGGTTGGGTCTTATAAAAGATTCCTTCCACGGGGGAGGTATGGATACATGTATTTCTGGACCTACGCAATTTGGTTTTAGAGAGGAAAGAGATGTCAGTACTTACAGTCATCATAAATATTGTTTGGCTACAACCCATGATGAATTCCCACAGGCATGTGTTTTTACTGTGAAATTGTTGGGAATGTCTCAACAGTATTGTCTGAGATTTTACATGAACATGCTGGCTACCATTATTTTACAGAGTGAGGGGCAATATAAAATTTGAAATTGTGAACTGATTAAATTATTTTAACATGGCCTGGAAGGTCAAAACCATTGCCCAGAACTCAGTAGAGACTGTCTTTCCAGCCCAGTCAGTAATGTTGGAGGTACCATCCTGAATAGTGGGACCAGGTAGCTTATTGTGCAAGTGTACAATGTACATTTATTTTGACTGGGTTGAACCCTGTCCTGATTTAGAAATTTTACTCACCATGATCTCAAATATTAAAAGACAAATCAGAAGTTGGGTACTACTTTGTTTAAGTTTTGTGTTAGTCTCCTCATTTCTGCTATTGGCTGTGCGTGAAGCCTGAAGTCATGTTTTGAGAATGTTGTACTTAGAACTTGATGTTCATGTATGTTAATTTTAAAGGATGCTGCTGAGAAGAGAAAAAAGAAAAGAAAACCACCTCAAAAACTGTTTGATGCTGATGCTATCAGGTAAATATTTTTTATGTTAATTTTAAACCTTTTCATTAGAAATAATTGTTATGCCTCCCATCTCAAACACGTTTCCCTTTAGAGAAGAACATGTCATGTGTCGTTGTCGGTCAAAACTCACTAACTGTGGAGGGCAAACAAAACTCAGTCACTCCCGAGGAAAACAAAAACTTGAACTTTTGACTCGCACATGATCAGAGCATCCACCTTGAAACCATGGCAAATTTAAGTCGTAGTCTGCATCAAGCATATTAGTTTTTCGCAGTTCTATTTTTGTGTTGGCCGCACAAGGGCCAGTCATTAAGTGCTTATTACTTTTTGAGGATAGCAAATATCTAACAGACTGCATGTCTGCAAAGGCAATATTTCTTGATAAACAACTTTAGGAGGAAGTGGTATTGCTAATCTTGCTTATCTTGTTCTAAACAGAGGCATTGGGGGAGACATAGGACAGGATGGAGACTTCATGATCTTTGAAGGCAGTCGGTATCGTGGTGGCTTCATGTACAAGACACTGGCCATGTCTGCAATTGTAAGCTTTTTCATTTTCAGCTTTCTAATTTACTGTTGGCAGCTCCTTTTCGTGACTGAAGCAGAACATCCAGCAATAAGTACTAGCCAATTAAAGGAAATTTGGGATGGGGAAAAAGCACTCATTACAGGAAAGTCAAGTGATTTATCTGCTGGATTCATTGGCTTAATGGTGCAATCCAAAGCTTAAACAATGGAAATCAAATTACTTTATAAATCTGTTGCACTGAACCAAGTTATCTTAGATTTGGCAATGATAACGTTGTTTCTGTTTATCAGGTTGTGGAGGGCATCAAGCCAACTTTACTGGAACTTCAGAAATTTGAAACAGCACCTGAAGATGTTGAACTAGAAGGTAATTGTTAATGTGACCCACCTCTTAAGATAAACCCTTAGACTATTTAAAATGCAGTATACAATGTTAATTGTAACGTAAAGGATAACTTATTAATTAGGCGGTGCTACTAATTAACAATTAGATTACAAGCTCGAGGTTTCTATGAGGTGATAGTTGATGAGGCTGAAGGCCTCATCAACTATTAACTCATAGTAATTTAGAGTGAATGATCTAATTGTTTTAGTAGCCTTTTTACTTAAATTTTCTTCAACTAACCATTTCCAATAGTTTTTGTACATTGTATTTAACTTTATGCTTTAGGATCATCATATACATTTAGCAAAAAAATTGCATTTGATAATGGGGACAAGATGAGGCAGAAATTTCATGAGTTGGTCTTTATATTTCTTTCAAAATGTTTTTCTAGATCTTCTTTTATCTAAAGTAAAGGAGAAACATTAAGTGTCACAGTACAAGGACATTCTTAGGGAGAACTTTTTAGCCTTTTTTTTGAATATGCTGCTCTTGTAATCTGGATTTCTTCAGTTGAAGCCTCCATCTTATCACTAAATTGTTAATAGTCCGGTCCAAATCTGTTCCACGTCTTTCATATGCTAAGCAAAGTCAACTGGTTAACTGATTACCGACTGGGCTTTTTTGATGTCTTGTGAATGTAATACAATGTAGATGTATTTGGCTACAAAGTATAAAATTAATAAAACAAGGAGCGTCCCATTATATTTGATGTTTGGTTTCAGTTCCAACGAAAAGTTTCAAGGAGGGATCAGATGAGGAAAGACATACTTTTGTAACTGGTGATGTGGTAGAAGTTGCTGAGGGTGATCTGGCAAATTTGAAAGGCACAGTACTTAGCATTGATGGAAACAAAGTCACCATCATGCCTAAGCATGATGACTTGAAGGTTTGAATGTTGATTTTTTTTTTTTACACATCTTGCTCAAGCACAATCTAAATTCAATTTTTGGCAATTGACACCTCATTCTGGATAGCCTTGTGGCAAATTAGTTTGTTCTACAGTGTACTTGAATCTGACAGTTGGTAAATAATTATTTTACTGAAGTACAATCACTGTAGCATTAATTTTGTTTGCTTGCAAAAAGAAGACACTGTGCTTCAGTACATTCAGCTACAAAAACTTAGTGACAAACCATACGTCTTGTAGCTTAAAACTAGAAGATACTTGAGCTAGAAAGGATCCAATTTACCAAAGATACTAGCTGTCCATAAAACAGAACAGGGGGTTATCATGGATACCTATGTGCTCTGCGCTAGGCTCATATCTCTCCCAGCTCCCCCATCGCTGGGCACCTTTCCCAAGCTCATTAATTGGCATTGACTTAAATCAAAAAGATACTAGCTGTCCATAGAACAGAACAGAAGGAAATACAGCCTGGAAATTTTAGCAGAAAAAGTTGTAGATGACCTGGAATTTTGGTCTTCTTTGTTGCTGTACTGTATCAAGGCTATGCTGCTGTCTTGTGTCAAACAAAATGCTGATGCACATTGTTATCACTTGATGTTGTAGGATCCTTTAGAGTTCATGGCTCATGAGCTACAGAAGCATTTCAAGATGGGTGATCATGTGAAAGTTATAGGTGGTCGATATGAGGGTGATACAGGCTTGATTGTTAGAGTTGAAGACAACATGGTGGTCCTTTTTGCTGATCTTACCATGCATGAGGTGAGTAAAGTGCTGAATTCCTTAAAATAGAAAACTAATTTAAGCACTTTTAAAAAAGCATTTGTACATTTTTTTCTTTGCATATAGAGAAGTAGCCTTTGATGCAGACACTCTTTGGGCTAGGCACACAATCTTCTGCATCTGAGTTGGAGGCTTAGTACTAGAGAAGAGACCATTGTAAATGTTTTTATCTCTGTTCTTGGTGTTTCAGCTCAAGGTTTTGCCCAAAGATCTTCAGCTGTGTACAGAGAGAAGCAGTGGAGTGGACTCCATGGGACAGCACCAGTGGGGTGATATGGTGCAGCTAGAGTAAGTTTATTAGAGCTATGTACAGCAATTCAGCAAATTAACTGTCGTCGTTTTGGTGATAAGTACATGCAACTTGCCTTCTGTTGTTTATTTTTGCAGTCCACAGACAGTAGGAGTTATCATCCGTCTGGATAGAGACATGTTCGCAGTGTTGAACCAACATGGAAAAGTAAGTCTTCAACAGCTAATATGGCTCATTTTAAATCGGTGAACCCCTGTAAGCTTTTAGCCATGTCCTGTCAGCATGCCCTAACAATGGATGTGCTTTGTCCAGAGCAAAACACAGGACAAAAAATCTTCTGGAACTCATATTGAAAACCATGGCTACAAACTTAAACCTGTCACGAGTTACATTCAGTGTATTACATCCAGTGTGCTCTACCACTTTACACTTTATGAGTTCATTTGTTAAAATGGTAGCTTGCATTATGGGCAGGATTTCTGGCGAGAGTTTTTCGGCGGTAGAGCCCTGTATCTACAAGCATGTTATCAGACTAGAAGAATGGGTACCAACCCTCTCAGGGAATTGACTGAGCCTGCAGACCAAATACCCTGGCCCACTACCCCTATGGAGTCACAGTGAAAAGTGAAAGTGTGGACCAAATGCCACCAGTGAGTTTGTTGAGGCAACTGTATCTCCCATGACAACTAAATAAGAAGCAACTTGCCGGATGGTCGGACTAAAAGAGTTAGCTAATAATCCTGTCCGTGCTGCTTTGATTTCAGGTGATTCAAGTCAAACACCAAGCAGTGGGGAGAAGAAAAGAAAACAAAAATGCTGTGGCACTAGATTCTGAGCAGGTTTGAATTCTATCGTCATGCAGCACCCAGCACCAGGCACAGGAAAATGTTGATTTTTGTTTTTTTTCCTTAGGCTCTGTCCACACTTTGCCGGAGGAATTTAAAAACGGAGCTCTTCTTCTTCGGTTAGGGCTTCCGTTCACACTAATCCATCACGAAAACGGAGCTTTTCGAAAGCGCTCTTGAGACCAGAATAATTTGAAAACGGAGCTTTTCGTTTTAGTGTGGGTGGAAAACATTTCGAAAATGGAGCTTTTCGAAAACGATGACGTTACAATGCTTTCAATTGATTTTGAAGCTTCATGCGTTTTCTAGTGTGGATGGAAAACATTTGATGCATTTTTAGAATGAAACCTCTGTTTTCAAATTTCTTCGGCATGGGGTGGACGGGGCCTTATTGGCTTAAAAACCCACCGTGTTGTTAAGGCTTCTGATAGATGTAGTTATGAAGATATGATTGATCATCGCAGTTATACACACAACTTAAGCATTGTGAAATTTAAGCCTGAAAAGAAATTCATGCAGTTAATCGACAAATGAAGGGTTGTCTCAATTATAAAGAATGATCGCAATCTTGTTTGAAATTCTTGTTAATTCTATACTTGTTTCTATTTTTTTTAGAACACTGTGCAAGTCAGAGATATAGTTAAAGTCATTGAAGGGCCACATGCTGTAAGTACCACTATCTCCAACACTTGCAAACTCATGTAAGCAAAAATCTTCTTGTTTGATGTCTTGCCATTTTGTTCTAAACCGAGACTTGTCAACTTTTAGTGCTTATTGCTTGAAACTTTGCTTTTCTTTCTTAGGGTCTGCAAGGAGAGATCAAGCATCTTTACCGCAGCTTTGCATTCTTATCCTCTAAGATGGTGATAGAGAATGGTGGGATCATCGTGTGCAGGACAAAACACCTTGTACTGGCAGGGGGTGGGAAGGTAAAGAATAATCAAACATTCTGCTGTTAACTCTATTTGGGAGGGTGGGAAGAGTAAAATGTATGTGGGGCAGGGATAGGGAGGAAAACAGTCAAGGAAAGGAGATATTACTTCATTACGCCAGGTCTAACAATGAAATAGGATATGCATTACCGTAAAAAACTGCGTATATGAACCAATGTTTTTTCAAGTTAGCCTCCATAGGTTCTTATATAAATGGTGTTTACTGTGAAATTAGGCTACCTAGGTTCGTAATTAGGTTCTTAATTTTTGTTTAAAAAAAACAACTTGTACTCGTGGATGTGGCCTTTATATTGAATCATTCACAGTCCATTATTGTGGTGTTATAACACTGCCTGTGTTCTGACTAGTTTTTGTCACCTTTTTTTGTATTGCATGTGATTTAAAGAAACTGTATGTTTTGAAAATAAGAACCTGAATGGTTCTTATGTGAAGGATGCTTAACTAGGAAAGTTTAGCCTAATGGGTTCTTAAATGTTTCTTTTTTCAGGCAGCTTCAAATACTTTGGGAATCAGTGGATTTGCTCCAGCCTCCCCGAGAATAACAAGTCCAGCCAGAGAAGGAGGTGAGCTCTCTAGCCAGTTGTTAGACTTGCTATAAGCAATGGTACAAATCGTTTTAGACAAACCTGCTAACAGCTAACTTTTGTCCTGTCAGCTGGTGGAGGTGCTGGTGGCCGCGGTGGACAGAGAGGAGGCATGGGACGAGGTCGAGGTCGAGGCCGTGGAGGTCGTGATATGTCTCTTATTTCACAGACTGTGCGAATTTCACAGGGTCCTTATAAAGGTAAATGACAGTGACGTTTGTTGTTAGAGCGTGGTGACAGCTGTTTAAAGGAAAGAATGTCGATAAAGTTTTAACTCTGGCAAAAGGAGTACCAATGCTCACAAGTCTTGTAGCAGATTTCTTGGGAAGGAGTTTGTTTCACTGTAAAAGGGGTTAGATAGATAAATAATCTTTATTTAAACACGGTTAAAAATTCGGCAGCTAAAACTACTAATAACTAATAGTGAAAATAATTAAATAAAAAAAAGCTGCTTTCCACGAATGCCATGCCTTGTACATCTCTTTTGAGTAAGCGTTTAAACTGCCTCAGGGACTCTGCTTCCCTTAAGTCACAAGGAAGACTGTTCCAAAGAATAAGAAATGATGGCTGGTATTTGCTTTGTTGTTTGCTTGCAGGATATGTTGGTATAGTGAAAGATGCTACAGAAACAACTGCTCGTGTTGAGCTTCACAGCAGTGTAAAGACCATCTCGGTGGATAGGATGAGGCTCAGCATTGTTGGGTAAGTTTTTTTTCTTTTTTTTTATTAAAACTCACTTTAATGTCTCATCTTTCATTCTACAGATGCTTACTTACCCTTAAAAGGTTTACAATCTTGGGTTTATTCCTTGAAACACACTCCCCCCCCCCCCCCTTTTGGTCAGTGTAATGGGGCGGATATACCAAAGTGTTACTGTTTTTATGCTGTCACCGTTTGAGGCCTTGACTTTCAAACTACTTAAGACCCTTAAAGGAGCTCAGTCACGTTATTTTGAGTTATTTTGGCCTCGAACAAAGTTTTAAAATTACCTCTAATTACCTTTAAACTGAAGGAAACCTGAAAATAGTAGTTTATTAAGATTAAAAAAAACACCAAAGAGATAACAAAAAACCATAAAGGAGCAAGGATGGTTAACGATGGAGATGATTCGCACGGATTACAAATGACGACCTTGAAAAACTTAGGCTAACCTTTTCAAGATGCGTTAATCGTGATGTAGCTTCTTTAAGACTACAGCGGTAAATTTTGGTGGGTTTAACCCGAAAAGCTTGAAAATCCAAACTATACTAGGGCCCATACAAACTATAACAAGGGAATAGGATTTGATTACTTAGGTGATGTTTATTGATGGTTTCATTACACAGTGGTCCATCCAGTCGAGGCAGCTCAGTCCACAGCAAGACTCCAATGTATGGATCCCAGACCCCCATGTACGGCTCTCAAACTCCTATGCATGGTTCACGGACTCCCATGTATGGTTCCCAGACTCCAACTCATGGCGATGGTAAGACGAAAACAATATGGCTGCTTTTTCTGTGGGTACGTCTTGTAAGATACCATATGATTAAGCTCGGTTCAATTTTTTTTCTCATTAACAGGAAGTCGCACACCTCATTATGGTTCCATGACACCATCCCACGATCCTTCACGCACCCCACTTCACGGAGGAGCCTGGGATCCAACACAGCCAAATACTCCTGCACGCAATGAGGATTATGATTACAACTTTGACACGTCAACCCCCTCCCCTGGGGTAAGTAGTGGCATTCTGTGCTGCAATCAGATTTTGTTATTCATCAGTGAAGACGAATACTTATTGCACAAACAATTAGAACATCTCGTTTTGTTGCACTCAATTCCCGTTCCAGAGAATTGGACTAAACAAGAATTCTCAATCAGTCACACTTGATCGTCGGGATTGGCTCGTGTTCGAGCATCAATTTCTTCTAACAGTACGGTCTTCTCTTCTTTGATGGCCTCGGAGGTGGCTTAGCAGGCTTAGAATTTGTGAGGGCAGTGAGGTCACGGGAGGGCGAGTGGCTGCAAGGTGGCGTATTTGTTCTTCACGTTTGTCTTCGGCTTTACGGCTCCGTTCTGGTTCAAACATGGCAGTCCCGGTGGAAATGAACTGTCGGCAGCCGGATCGATTTGCCGCTGTTGTCTCCCATGTCCTCGGATCAATTCCAGTTTTCTTGAAAGTACCGCAAAAGGAAACCCATTCATTGCTGAAGATTTCTGTTTCAAAGATATTATTTTATAGTCTCTGGTTATTCTAGTCTATGTCCTCCACTGATGTTAAGTTATCTTTTCCTCATAATGCAGGTTTATGGAACACCCAATCCAGCCACTCCCGGGGGTTACGGAGGACCGTATACCCCCAACACCCCCGGCGGGGGAATGTACGGCTCGGAGCCTAGCTATTCACCGTATACGCAGTCTCCATCTCCCGCCGGCTTTGGTAATCCCATGACACCTGGAAGCATTGCTCCCGTATCACCAGCGTATAATCCGCTCACACCTGGGGCAGGCATGGAAGAGGCACAAGCTGACTGGGTTACTACTGATATTGAAGTGCGAATCAATGAAAATCATGAGGTAAGCTCGTTAATCTTGTTCTGTTGTCAAGTAACGTTACGGAGGCATCCTACGCTTGTAATGTACCAAGGCATCTTGGATTCAGGTTTATAGCGTTTCAAAGGAAAATGCCATAACAGTGGAACCCCGCCTTAATGCAGTCACCAATGGGGGATTGGGCCGAGCATGGGTAGAGTATAGACGTGTTTTTGCTAGCTCCGCTCAAAATTCGTATATGGAGGCCTCTACATGGCAGAAAAAGGAGAAAAGTTCAGACGAAAAACTCATGTAGAGAGAACTGGGCCAACTTGGAGAAGTGTATCCAACTCGTCGGAAGAAGAATCCCTTTCACCGTTGGAGAAGAAAGCCAAAGTCAAGTTGCACATGTCTGACACGGTGCAATCGAGCGAAGAAGACGAAACCGCCGCTGCCGTGGAGTTGGCTAATTCTGTAATGCCGAAGCTAGACCTTGTTCTGCAGAAGTTAGACAACATGGAAAAGAAATTGGACATCCTTGAGGGTTTTGTGAAAGTGGTCGATGGAAAGGTTAACAAGTTACAGGATAAAGCTGAGCAGTTTGAAAGCTTCAGCAGGGACGCCACAACAAAACTGAAGGTGTTAGATGAAGGAATGTCGTTCGCAAATACAGAGATAGAAAATTTAAAGAAGAAAGTAAAGCTTCTGGAACAAACTATCCAAGAAAATACAGTAAACACCGAAAACAAATTCAAGGGAAAGATCGAGGCCTTAAGAAACGAGAAGTTGTATATGGAGGTGTATCAAAGACGGGAAAACCTTCGCTTCTACGGCATTGCTGAATCTTTCCACCTCTCAGAAGAAAATGTCAAAGAGGTGTTAATTGGCTTTATACAGAAGGAACTTAACATCAGCGAGGCGGATTCTTTTGAGTATCAACGAGTGCACCGCATTGGCAAGCGCGACCCATCGCAAGAAAAACCAAGACCAATAATCGCACGTTTTTTGCGATACTCCGACAGAGAGCGAGTCATGTCAAGTGCAAGAAAGCTGAAAGGAACTGGTTTCGGAATATCGCCAGACCTTCCGAAAGAAATTGTGGATCGCAGAAAGGAATTAATGCCTAAGTTCAAAAAAGCAAAAGAAGACGGAAAATCGGCGTTCTTCAAAAGATCAGAGCCGGACAAACTTTTTATTGAGGGTATACGAATCTTCTAATTTCTTTGGAACATAAACTCTCTATCTAGGTATTCATAACATGTAAGCCTCATTCACACTTGTTCTTAAAAATGGAGCTGCATGCGTGTCATCTAGTTAGCGCAATGCGTGCAAGACCTATTCCATTAGTAGCGCAATTAACAGCTTTTATCGCTGGCTACTGTTTTACATACATGTTCAATTGTAGTTGTAGGTGTTATAAATGTTTTTCTTTTGTTTCTTTTTCCTTTTCAATATTAATTAGTTTTACCTTTTTCTTGTTCAAGAGACATGCAAATTTTTTCATTAGCTCATCTACTAAAGATTACTATCTCATTCTCTGCAACTGCTCGCCTTTTCACTTAAATATGTCCTTAAAAATTTACAAAACTTAATTTAAATTTTGGTATCCTATCCTTAAATGTTCGGGGGATAAGATCTTTTGATAAACGAAAAGCACTTTTTCATTGGTGTATGAAGGATAAAGCTGATATAATTTTTCTACAAGAGACCTACAGCACATCCGAGGTGGAAAACACCTGGAAATCCCAGTGGAGAGGAGACTTGTTTTTTTGTCATGGTTCTGAACACAGCAGAGGTGTCTTAACACTAGTCAAAGAAGGGCTTGACTGTAAACTTGAGGTATGTAAACAAGATAATCTAGGTCGGTATATCATTCTAAAAGGTCTTGTTCAAGGTCAATCTTTTTTATTTTTGAATATCTATGCGCCAAATAAGACCAACGAACAATGCATCTTTTACGACGAAATACAGAACGAATTCGACAAATTGGAAATTGACACTGATTGCAAAATAATAATAGGTGGTGACTTTAATGTTATCCGCGACCCAGATTTGGATGGATCGGGAGGATCTCCAAAATTGAAAGAATCGTCCAAAAAGATAGAAAATCTATGTTTTTCTCTTGATCTAATAGACATCTGGAGAATCAGAAACCCAAAATTAAAACGTTTCTCCTGGAGACAGAAAACTCCAATGATTCAACGGCGGTTAGATTATTGGTTGATATCAAATAATATACAGGAAGAAGTTGATAAGGTCGATATTATCCCTGCTATTAGATCTGACCATTCCGCCATTACGTTGTACATTAATGGTATAGAGAACTCAACCTATGGACCGTCTTTTTGGAAATTCAATGCAAGTTTGTCAGAAGATAAAGAATGTGTAGACCTAATTAGAAACAAAATCGGTGAATGGGTAGACGAAAGTAGAGAAATCGAAGACCCGCGGGTTACCTGGGATTATTTAAAATATAAAATACGCTATGAAACGATTGGTTATAGTAAGAAGAAAGCAAAAGAGAGAAGGTCAGAGCTGGTAAATTTGGAAATTAGACTAAAAGAGTGTCAGCGAAAATGTGACGAACACCCAAGTGCTGAAAATCTCTGCGATTTAGAAGTTCTCAAATCAGAATACGAACGCCATTATGATTATATAACACAAGGAGCAATCATAAGATCTCGGGTGAGTTGGTATGAAGAGGGCGAAAAGAATAGCAAGTATTTTTTAAATTTAGAAAGTGCTAAAAAGAAAAAGACATGTATACGGAAATTATCCGTGGATAATGATTCATATATAACAGACCCAAAAGAAATAATGAAAGAGATTCATGATTTCTATGAAAAACTCTATGATAGAGACTCGTATAATTTAGGTGAGAATTCAATTGATCGTTTCCTTAATGAAGTGGATACTAAAAAATTGTCTGATGAAGAGAAAATGACTTTAGATAAACAACTTACTAGATCCGAACTGTACGAAGCATTGAAGACATTTCCGAAAAACAAAACACCTGGAAGTGACGGTTTAACTGTGGAATTTTACTTGGCGTTCTGGCACGTGGTTGCAAAGTATCTCGAAAAGTCTCTAAACTTCTCTCACCAACACGGGCAACTATCAACTTCGCAAAAGCAGGCAATGATTACCCTATTGGAGAAAAAAGATAAAGATAGACGATTTATAAAGAACTGGCGACCTATCTCACTGATCAACGTAGATGTTAAAATTGCATCCAAAGCGTTTGCTAGAAGGCTGGAGCCAATCCTGCCAGAACTTATTCACCATAATCAAAATGGTTTTATCAAAGGAAGGTCTACATTTGATGCAGTTAGAACAATCGATTTACTTGAATTGGCAAAACTCACAAATACAACAGGTATTCTAATGGCAATTGACTTTGAAAAGGCATTTGATTCTCTGGACCATACATATCTATTTAAAGTATTGGAAAAATTCAATTTTGGACCGTATTTTTTACAATGGGTAAAAACATTTTATACAAACATATCCAGCTGTATCTTAAATAACGGCTTTACTACAGATCTTTTCTGTATCCATCGTGGTGTACGACAAGGTGACCCTCTATCACCTTTATTATTCATCTTAGCTTTGGAAGTTCTCGCATGTCAAATCAGGCAGGATAAAACCATACAAGGAATAATGGTCAAAAACGTGGAGATCAAACTCACGCTTTTTGCAGATGACATGACTTGTTTTCTAAAAGACATAAATGCATATTCGCGACTTTGTACAACTTTAAAGGTTTTTTCATTGCATTCTGGTCTCCGAATTAACGACGATAAAACAGAAGTTTTTGGTATCGGCCCACATAAACTAGTACAAAATGACTTTACTCACAAAGTGCGAAAATCAATCAAGATATTAGGTACCGTTTTTGACTATCACAAACTATCACGAGACAAAGCAAACTTCGACTCAATATTCAAATCTATTAAAAAAACGCTGAGTATGTGGAAGTGGAGGGGTCTTACCCTGATTGGTAAGATTCAAATAGTTAAGACCTTCATTATTCCAAAATTTTTGAGTAAAGCGACTGCAATTTCAACATCAAACGATCTTGTCAAGGAGATAAACAGACTGATTTTCGGTTTCATTTGGAAAGGTAACGATAAAATTAAACGGACCGCGCTTATCAATGATATTGAAAATGGAGGACTAAAAATGCTTGATATTGAATCCATGATATCGGCTCAAAGAGTGATGATCTTAAAAAAGTATCTAGGAGAGAGCAACAGCACTTGGAAAACTATTTTAGATGATTTCTTTTTTGGAAATATAGGTGGAAAACTCATCCTGTTCTGTGATTTTGAAACTAGTAAACTACCGGTTCATCTTCCAATATTCTACAAAGAGTGTCTAGAGGCATTTCGTAATTTAAAGAAATTCAAGGTAGCCACCTATGAGGATGTTGTAGACCAAATTATTTGGAATAATAGGAATATTGTGATACACGGAAAATCTCTTTTTGAAAAACATTTGTTTACTAAAGGAATTGTTAAAATTGGTGACTTGTTATCCGATACGGGTAAATTTCTTGAAAGCCCTAAAGTGTTGGAAGCGAATCTATCTCCAATCCAGTACTTCAAATTAATAGGAATTGTAGATGCCATACCAAAAGAATGGAGATTAATTATCAAAGAATCACATATTCAACATCAGCAACTATATCCTCAACAGCATTTGGATACAGTGTATATTTATATCGACGAAACCAAATCGGATCTGTTAAAAGCCTCTTCAAAACTTTTGTATAAAGGATTTAAAACAAAGAAACAAACTCCTCCAACCGCCAAAAGGAAGTTGAAGGACAAATATCCAGAGGTTATAGAAGACTGGAAAAAAATTTATTCTTTACCATTCACTGTCACACTTGAAACAAAAATTAGAGAGTTCCAATATAAATTATTAAACGATATAATTTTCACAAATGAGAGGTTATTCCGTTTTAAAATGATTGAATCACCAATGTGCACCTTTTGTTTGAAAGAGGTCGAGTCCCTCGAACATTTGCTCTTTTATTGTGATACAACAAAAGACTTCTGGCGGGCTTTTTCTTCTTGGCTTTCAAACCAGAATGTATCTTTGGACACTTTGACATTTGAAAATATATTGTTTGGAGTGTTCAACAACAACGAAGACTTTATTATCCTGAATCACTTGATACTGCTAGGAAAGTTTTTTATTTATAAATGTAAATTAAATAAAATTAAACCAACATTAACAATATTTTTAGCAAAGACAAAAACCGTTTATTACATTGAAAAAAAAAATAGCTACCAAAAATAACCAACTTTATAAACATTACAAAAAGTGGGAAAAACTAATGCCATCTCTTAATAATAGTTGAGCTTAATTTGTAATTTCTCCTTCTCAGCATGTCACTAACTTACTTTCTTTTTTTTTTTTTTTTTTTTTTTCTCTGTATTTGGGTAGCTGCACTATTGTAAACAACGCATTGTATATTCTTTAGGTATAATTAGGCTACGATTAGTAATTATAATTTGTTGTATGTAATCTATTGTAGTTATGACGTATTGTAAGTATTGTAACTAGTGTTATGTCTTGTGTTGTATTGTATGTATTATAACCCAAAATGTTGAAAAAAAATAAAAATTACAAAAAAAAAAAAAAAAAAAAAAAAAGTCACCAATGGGCCATGGAAACTTGGCCGTATTAACGTGGTGGCCGTTAAGGGGTAGGGTCATTTTACGACTGGTCTATCTTTAAGTGTCGTCTTGACAGATATGTCACAACTGTTCTTCTAAATAACTGTTCTTTTATAAGCAATCCAATTATTAATGAAGTTGAAACTTCAATCAGTACATACAGTATTCACCATGGAAAGAGCTGGTTTGAGTGGCTGTATTGACGGGGTAAAATTGTAAAGGATTATACAGGTTGGAATTTCAGAATGTGGCCGTTGACCTTATGAACGGGGTCTTAATAAGAAAATGTATGGGCGTTTCACCAGGGCAAGAAAGCCTGGCTGTAACAACGAGGTGAACGTAAGGCGGGGTTTCACTGTAAAATATTTGAACAGTGGCATTACGTTCAATGGCAGTTGCCCTTAAGTTGCTTTCGTTTGTCTTAGAATTAGCTAGTGACGTGATGGTTGAGAAGCGATTTTTTGCGTCTTACCTGTTCTAACTGCTTTTCTCACTTCCGTGGTACTTCTCCCGCCTCACTTTTGATCACGTGATTTACGCATTGTTATTTCCAGGACCCACAGTTGATGGACAAAAAGGGCGTGGTCAGAACTGTATCCGGGAACACGTGCACAGTTTATCTTTACGATGAGAAGCGTGACGTCAGCGTCTCTATTAACAACGTAGATCCTGGTGAACCGGTTAAACAGGATAAGGTATGCTGCCACACGTCGTATAATTTATACATTTATAATTTATACCGTAGCGCTTATTGCTGTCCTAAGAACCGCAAAAAAATGCTCCAAACGCGAAACGTTGCTCAAACGTTGCCGAGCACAAGCGGAGCAGGCCCAGACTGCATTACTTGTGATGTTTGTTTGTGTCTTACCGTATCATATCTTGTTTGTATTTTCAGGTGAAAGTGATCTTTGGTGATGACCGTGAGCGTGTAGGGACTCTAATCAATATCGATGACCCAGACGGAATTATTAAGATGGATCAGACTGATCAACTCAAGATTCTACCGCTCAAATTCCTTGCTAAACTTGGTCCGACAAATATTTGAACTCCCGCTGAACAGTTGTGACTGTGTTGACTTACAATAAACTGTTGCATGTTCTCTGTTGTATGTTCTCTGCATGTTTTCTGTTCTCTGTTGTAGAGTTAATAATAATAATATTTGTAATGCGCAAATTTCGTAAAATGTTCAAATGCGCACGACAAGATTATAAACGGAATAAAAAGGCTAAAAAGCTAAAATTACAATTAAAAGTAAACTTACAATGATTTTAAAAAGCTTAAATTACAATTAAAAGTAAACTTACAATAACAAAAACAACTATGACAAAAATGCATGACGGAAAAGGTGAGTTTTAAGCTTGACTTTAAAACTGCTAACAGTGCGGGTGCTTCTTATGTCAAATGGTAGCACATTCCAAAGTTTCGGTGCAGCACAGGTAAAAGAACGGTCACCTAGTGTAGCTTTTGATTTAAAACGCGGATAACTAAGTAAAAGTTTGTCGCTAGAATTCCTTAGATTATATTTGGATGGGAGCCTAAGAGAAATAAGAGACGATAAATAATTACGCGCTAAAAAAATTAGGAATCTTAAAAGTAATTAAAAGTATTTTAAACTCGATTCTGTATCTAATCGGTAACCAGTGTAAGTCATAAATAAGAGGCGTTACGTGGCAAAATTTCTGTTCTTTAAAAATCAGTCTGGCGCAGGCATTCTGTACTCGTTTGCAGTTTATTTAACAAGCATCTGGTAGTCCATATAAAAGACCATTGCAGTAGTCAAGGCGACTTGTTATGAATGTATGGACAAGAGTTCAGACAAGGATAAACGGAAAGGATCAAACATTCCTGTACTTGAGTAATGCAATCAGAGGACGAGGCGCATTCTTACTCCTCAATGGTAATGAAGGCTAAGCCGGCATATTAGTTGTTCTTTTGTTGACCAATAAACTCAAAAGTAACCGAATGGAGGATCGCGATCTCTCTTGTTAAGCGAAATATGCGAGCTAGCAGCCAGTGGAAGTTGACTTGTATACACAATAAAATCCTAGTTAAAGATATCTCTGCTTTCTTGCTTTAATTTGAATAGAGTGCATTGATAATCCAAGATTTATTTACAACGTGTTGTAAAGACATTCGCAGTTTGAGAACTCGAAAGCATTTTGTTGAAGGGTACAAATTACGAGCTCTAGCTAGCGGCACTGGAGTAAGCGTGATTCTCAGACGGTCCAAAACTGCATGGCCACGAGCGACCTGGACCGTCTAAGAATCTAGCTACACTGGAAGAGGTGTGGCCGTTTCCGTCACCACAGTTCCATGACAGTTTTTGCTACATGGAATCATTTAGGAGGATATATAAATCTGAATGCTACGTTTCTCTTTTGTTGCAGCGCTGTTTTCTCAAGGTATGCGAGGTTTCGTGCAACATGTAAAATACCTGCAAATTAGCTGGTGTGCCATTTTATCAGTGATGTAACACCTAAAAAAAATAAGTTTATTACAAAATAAAACTTTATTGATTGAGAGTTCAAAGTGAAATATCCCAGGGAATTTAAACATTTTTGATAACTTATGTGTGCGTGTTGACTCGCAATATCAGCATCGCAGGAATTTGGTGTCTGTCCGTCGGTAGGAGATCTCGAGAAATTTGGAACTAGTTTAGCTCAATACCACTTTGCTTCCATTGCTTGACAGTCCCTACGTAATATGCATTACAATCCCTGGTCAATCCCATGAATGACCGCTTTATATTTGTCGGCTAATTGTTGAAATATCTGAGAAACCATCAAATGTACGCGTTCTCTTTCTTTAATATTTTGTATCAGCAGTTTCTCGCCATGCAGGTATATTTCATTTCGCAATATACACGGCATCACTGCGATATTGACCTGTCTCAGGAGTCCATTGCGCACTGGACCTCTGCTTCACTAAAGTTTGTCAAGCGTAACTATATTTATTTTCCACGGCTAAATATTCCCATACTCCCTATCCTTCTTTTCCCTCAATCTGTTTCCCATATTCCCCTTTCCCTAAAACTTCCATTCCTCGGCTGACCCTGACCCTCTCCTCTCTCACTTCTCACGCTCTCACGGGTATGAGAGGCGAACCCAATTTAGGCCATTTTCGATATATCAAATTTTGCTTGGCTACGAGGCTTGAGGATAAAAACAAAGGAATTCATTATGCATCCCTCAACCTCGATTCAATTTCTTGCCTTGGAACTAAGTTAGGATTTTAATTTATCGAAAATGGCCTATTGATTACGGATTCACCCTTTCTTCCATTCTCTGAGGGATCCTGAAGCGCAAGATCCCGTCAGATCCCGGCACCGTATTTTCATAGGCGTAACAACAGGGCCCGTTTGATTTAAACACTTGATGAGTGGTGGCAACTCATTCTAATACGTGCACTTTACAATATACGCCCTTCCTCACTTCAAAACTAAGTACCTGAACTAAGTACAATTTATTGCTGCCCAAAACTCAGTTGTAGTTTTGAGATGGTAATGGTTTTGTTTTGGACAATTCAGAAATTCCTGATAAAATAACTAGCCAACCAACAAACGAAATGAGCAACTGGTCCTTAGAAAGATACCCGTTTTAAGTAAACATCTCCCGTCCTTCTTCGTTCAGCTGCCATAGTTTAGCAAGAAGTAACAGGCTTCTCGGACGCTAATCTCAGACATGTACGCATTGCAAACCTATTTTTAAGATAAGAAACGAACCACTGAGGAATGAGTGATTACATGAAAACGGACAAGTAAATATTTTTTTTGTAACATGTACACTCTTCTAGGTCTACTACAGTTACACCTATCTCTTTCATTATATTATTATGTTAACGTTACTCTGGGATTACTTTACTAACGTAACACTGCGAGCGATAACTGTCTTCCATTTGCAATGTTTTACTCCGGTAAATATTGAGAACGCTTCGTTCCAGAGAATCAGTGTTGTGTCTGGCTACCCTAAGTGCCAGAGGGTTTTATGTTCGTGGTGAAGTCGCTATTAGTGAGCGGCGAAGTCGCGATCGTGGCGCGGGATACACGAAAAAAAAAACCCTCAACCATCCAGGATAGTGTCTGGCTTGCCGCCCCAGAAACAAAGCAGTGTGCCTCTTGGATCGAGGCTGCTGGAATTGTGGAAGTCGTAATAACGATATTATAACTGCTTGTAATCTCGATGAACCAAAACGAGTTTTACCAGAACGTAAGAAGAATTTTTTGATGTTATTTTATCTTAATCGACAGGTCGGGGTGACTTGTGCCAGATTTCTTCAACATAGATAACAATACCAATCGACAATTTGATTGTTTCTTACGTACAAACATCCTTCCCACAAATGTCTTCAGTTTGAATTTATGTTTACTTGTTCTGATTCGAATATCAACTGTATACATTGGGTAAACACTGGAGAATTTTAATACAGTATCCCATTTCACCAGGTGTATTTAAAACAACTTGCAGATATAATTAATTAAAGAAATGTTCCTGCGCTCAGTGTGGTAGACTGGACAAAACGTGGAAGAACTGAAATATTTGATAAATTGGAAAAACTGCTTTGTAATTTTTGGTATGAAATAATTGTGAATTGTGTAATTCAGAAGTTTTATAATATTCTTTGAAGTATTAGGCTTGGCATCGCGTCCGTAACAATAACTGGACACCCAGCAGAAAGGCTAAGCCACTTCACACTGTTTTGACTTCCTGTGGTTTAAAAGCGCGATGCGCATTGGTCGCATCAAGGCGAGTCGTGCACGTGCACGTGCCTTCCATAACGCGCATGTCCTCGGCAATGTAAACAACAGCTTTGACAACAGTCCGTTTCATTCCTGCAGTTGATGAGGGGTACTTAGGCTGGTGTAGTTTCGAGCTGTCAAAATTTCCTTTTAATACTTAAGAATGGCGAAGTTGAAAACGAAGCTGCTGATTTTAGCTGTACTAGGTGTCGTTTTAGCTATATTTTATCCGAAAATCAAATCGGCGTACGGAAAACATATAAAACCTCACGCAGATATAGCGGCAAACGTCGTGAAATTCATCAAGGATTTTCACATTTTTGGTTATCACATTCCGTGGAAATATGTTCTCCCTGGGTTTGCTTTGTTCCTGGCCGTGCAGTTATTTAGGGTGAGTATTATAGTTCAAACGTTTTCTTCGATCATGCTTCTAATTTTTAGATCGAATTTCAACAAACTTAAGCTTAACTTAGGCTTAATTTTTGTTTATTCCCAATCAGCAACTCAATTTAGCTCAGTAGTGAAAATTGTCTTTTTTTCTCCAAGAGTATTAAGCATCTGAGTTTATTGTGTTGACTTGCAAAAACGTTCCGAAACCGCTAATGGTTAAATCGCGATTTATTTGCATGACAGTTTTTTTAGGCCAGACACCTGTCACAAATCGTTTTGTTAAAGATTGTTTAAAGCAGTGAACGCAATTTTCACTGCGTTGTCAATTAAACTTCCCACATGAGGATTCTTTTTTTCTTGGTAAAAATGCCTTTCCTGAAACCATATGGTAAAGATTACTTGCCAGATACAACTGGAAGGATTGTTTGGTTTCAATATAATGTTTACAAGCAGCAAATTGTTGTAAGCTGTTATTTTGAGACAGATGTGTACCTAGGGTGGGGTGGGTTGTGAAACTCTGGGCAGGAATTTCATCTTGCGTCTAATCAAAGAGTTTACTTTACCACTTGAGTTAAAAAGTTGGAATTGGAGAGTTCAAGAAATGTCCAAACATTGTTCAATATGTTTTGCTTCATACAAGAACCCTTATTTCCCTCTGTATTGCAAATGTAAATTTTCAGTGAATAATTTAGTAGTAACCTGAATTTACAAGCCACACCTTGGTTACATGTTTTGTTTGTGTTTCTGGGATTTTTAACAGGTACCTGAATACTACCTATGGTTTTGGAATATTTTAAAATTAGTTTGAGTACAAAGTTCACACAAATGTCTGTTAATGTTTTTCCATAAAGATCTTTAAAAAATGTAATTATTAAATGCAAAACACTATACAACTTGTAATTTCTCAGGTACATTCTTCAATCATGAAGACATTACAAAATGAACAGGAAGGTTGAAAAAAATTAATGTAATCAGAAGGCTGAAGTATTTTTTTTATATAACAGAGACGACGTCGGCTTAAGAAGCTTGCAGAAGAACAAAAGAAAAAAGATCAGACTTTTATGACAGAGGAGGAAGGTAGTTTTTATAATCCTTTTTTTTGTTATTAAAAGTATCCAGTTGAATTTGTTTACAGATGCTATTTTCAGCCTTATAAAACTGGCATGCACTGGAAATGTCAATATCCCCCATGGAAGGTTTTTGGTTTCAACCTCCTCCCCCACACTCTAAAAATTACAGCTTTCTTTTGAAATTTTTGCTTTTAAACCCCTCCCTCCCCAAATCCCCTTGGAATTGTCAGTGGCCTTCCTTGGGTTGGGTATTGTTTTTTTCCAGAACTGCACAAGTATTTTTTAAGACTGTATCACTGCAGTAGTAAAGGATACATCTGTCTCACATTCACTACTAAAAGTAACGTCCTGTAGACTGAGATGCCTGCAGTTGACTCTACTCAAGGAATATAAATATCCCAATTGAAACCAAAAATATCACCACAAAATGTTTATTACTATTAATTAAAAAATAACAATGAATTCAGGGTTGGCCCTGGGGTATGAGGTTCAAAGTTTTGTGGCTGCTCCATTTCACATGACCAAGGCCTTATTTGCTGGTAACTGCATTATGGAAGAACATGGTGCATAATCAATTGCTAATCTCACACTTCTTGAGTTACATATAGTAGCTGCCACATGTAGAACAACTCAATAAGCACACAGTCAGTTGATTTGTGGCACATGTTGAAGGAAGGCTGTGATAAAGTTGAACTGACTAATATTAGCTAATAAGCAATTCTGTCAATAGTATTATGTACTGTATTTATAGTAATGAATATTCGAAAGCAGAGTTGATTAACATGATTGTGTTTTTGAGTTGCCTCTTAATTCGCACAGCCTGCATTCCCCCTGCTATTCATGAGAATATAAATCATGGCACCAGTTGGCAGCGTTTTGTCCAGTTGGGTTTATCTTGCCTCTAAAAGTAGCAAAACTTCCTCAGCACATTATTTCAATGTGTTAGTGACCCAAAATAAATTTTAATTTTAGTCTGTTTTTAAAGAATGTTTTCTAAAAATTGTCAAATCTCAGATAAATTTAAAATTGGGACTTGTCAGTCTGTTTTCCTTGTTTGTTTTTTTATATTTATTGTAAGCCAGTGACATGCAAATTGTGTTTTAAACATTGCTCAGTGGTTTGTGGTATGCACATCAGTGGGCTTGAAAATGAAATTTGGTATCTGGGTGTATACCTGCCTTCAATTGTTTACTTAATCTTCTCAATGCATTGTGTTGCAATGCATCTTCCATCTTCATTGTTTTCTCAGTGCATCTTCTAATTCTGTTAACTCATACAATTTCATTAAAATTAATTTAAAATGTGTCACATTACATTTAAACATTACAAGCGTAAGTTGAATGGTTTGTCATGGTGGCTTCTGAATCTTCTGTCTATAGCTAGATTTTCTTTATCTGGAATCTGCTTTCTAGTCAGTTGTGGGTAGCAGGGAGAATGTATGGCTTTTCTCTAATCAGTTATAACATTTAAATACTGTCATAAGTTTGTTTGTCTGAGTCACTCCTACTAATTTTCTTTTAATTATACTCTACTATTAATAATTTTAACCTCACACACCTATGTTGAGTAATTTTGAATGTCACATAAATTTTAACCTTCACATTTTCCAGTGTTTCAGTCCTCTTGCCATAAGCAGACATCATTACTTTCCTTCATTAATAGTACTAACTAAAGATTTTAACATTCATAACTAATTGGCATATAAAATTGTGTAAATGAAAATATACTACTGGTCAGGGGTAAATTGACTTTGAAAAATTCCACCTTCCCCTTTCAGTGCATACCACAAACCATGTTGCAAAATCTGAAAACATTGACAACACTGTCCCACCTGCCAACCTATCAGATCTGTCAGCAACGGGAAACCGCGTGCGGACATACACGTATTGGCCTGCAACAAGCTCTGTTAATGTGTTTGAGCTAGCCAGGGCAGGGTTTGTGTTTACTGGAATGGATGATATAGTAAAATGCTACAAGTGTCAGGGCACCCTTAAAAAGTGGAAACCCGGAGATGATCCTTTGGAGGGTCACAAAGAATTCTACCCTGATTGCCCGCATGTCGTTGCCCTTGATGCTATTAAAAAGTCAATTAACACTGAAACCCAACTGGAAGACCTGCTATCTGTGTGCGATGGAGTAGGTTATCGTCTACGGCAATTGCACACCATCCAGAGTAAGGCATCAGGAGTAGAGCCAGGTAGGGAAGCTGTCTGTGACACTGGGGAAACTTAAGAGTGTGTCAATAAACCCTCAGTAATGAGTGCAGGTGTTCCAAGTTTGCTGTTTGTCACCTCAAGGGGTCTCAGATTTTTGTCAAACCCAAATCAATTAAGATTTCCATAAAAAAAAAAAAAAAATTGACAAATTTGATTTCATCTATCCAATGTAAAAGAAATAATGTTATCCAGATAAAATTTGTGTGTGCTGGAAAAAAAACATGTATTTTTTTTATAAATACAAAAAACATACAATCTTTAGTGTAACTTCCAGATTAAAGGTGTGTAAATTCTTGGGGGTATAGAGAGTACTCTGTAAACAAGCAAATTTGGACCTTCTGAATTCCACCACTATTTTTAAAATATGTATCATTTTACCAACAGCTAAGAAGCATCTGACGGAACTGCAAAAGAGACTAGACACTACTGAGCGTACCATGCACCTTGTTATGAAACAAATGGAAGCTGTGACAAAGTGCCTGGCCAAGACACTCGCTGATGACCCAGCCATGAGTGGAGATAAATCATTGGCTGAAATCACAGAGGGGCTTGTAAACTTAAAGGAGAGCAATGTTTAAAGACCTCACAAAAATACGGAGCACTTGCACTTCTTCATACTATATTTATGGAAAAATCACAATATTAAGTTATCTAGAAAATGACATTTGCAAGAAAAAAAATTGGGGCCAATGTACAAAGTGTACATGTATGATTTCATAAATGAACTGAATTTGTTCAAGATTAATACTGGAGGAGTGTATGAACAGCTCTGTAGCAGCCTGCTACATGATGCAGCAACCGTGTTACAGATCGACAAAAGTTTTGCTTTGAATGCCAGTAAAAGTTTTTATTAGAATAAAAAAATTTTTATTGCTGTGTGGTAATTTCATATACACTGTTAACTACCAGAACTAAACAATGGGCGAACAGAAGTAATTTGCTTGGAAAGCAATTTTTACTGCTTGGTAAATATCTGGTAACGAACTAGTCAAAAAATTGAAAAAAAAAGATAAAGTTTGAGAATATTAGTGACAAATATTTTACAGCTTTTGTTGATAATGGTTCTGTACAGTGGTGGTTAACTATTTATTTATGCACTTGGAAACAATTTATTTATATCCCTAGGTAAAATGTAATTGTTTATTCTTGAAAATAGACAATGAATATGAATTGAATAAATTATTTATTATTTAATGAATTGAAGTAGGAACTTTACAATGTAGTCTTGCAGTTTTGTAAAATTACAAAATCTGTTGTTACAGTGATGTTTATTCCTTAGAGTTAAGAAATGATTACCAGGAACATTTTATCAAACATAGATATGTCGTCAACAAAGGTAATTGAACTTAACCGGTTATGACATCATGTGAAATAACATACAGATGATTCAATTTCTTATATGATAGGCTTGATATCTTTCTTTTTAAATCCAAGTCTGGTTTTGGGTTAGCACATGTTAATGAAAATAAAACTTCCTTAAATTATCTTCTTGTTGTAGTACTGTCTAATATCCGAGACAATAATTATTGAAACTTTTATTGGCTTGACTTGTGTATAGCAGCGAGTTCTGAGTTTTCCCTGACTGGTTTCTGTAAAGGACAAGACTTGGATATTGTTGTTCCACCCCACCAAGTTCTTTCCCCTGCACTTATTTACCAGACTTGTTTCCTTCACATTACTGGTGCTAGCCTGATTATCAAGCCTTCCTAAAGGGAAGTGAGAGGGGAGAACCTTTCCTCCCCCTGTACTTTGGAAAAACCTGACACTCGGGCTATATGAGTACCCATTTATATAGTACTTTCAGGGGTAGTGAGAGTGGAAGGCATGTTGTTATAATGGTTCTTTAGCATTTTGGACCCAACAGCAATCATTTCTCACAGTGCCTTTCTCCTCCCAAGAAAATGAATTGGTACCATCAAACCAAAAGTCACATAGGCAGTGGGGCTAACTGGGACTCTCTTTGCTATCTTCAATCCTCAGCGGGGGGTGAGGGGGTAAGGGTGGCAAGGGGTGGGGGCATAGGGCATTCACTTCGCTCTCCACCAAACTCTATTTCACAAGATTTTCTTGGCCTCACCAAGACAGATTCTATGTTTGCAGTTCTCCGGCACCTCCATGACTGGTAAGGTTGCACCATTATTGATGAAGACTCGACTAGGGAGCCATTAAATGCAGAGATCGAAACTTAAGGCCCTGCCAACACAATATTAGAAAAAGGCTATCCTCTCAAGCTGTGTTATGCTTCGCTATAGTCTGAGGCACAGTCACCCTTTTGTAACTGCACCTCTGATGCTCCGAGGGGAATAAAAGTCTCATGATCATGGTTACCATAAAGGCGGAGTGGCAGTCACTAACCCATACAGGGTTATTGGATGATTCAAGCTAAGGAAATGGACTGTTCTTTTTAACTACAAATTAAACTTTGCATCTGGGAGGGGTGGTGAAACCTTTCATATGTTTATCACAATCATATTAATACTGTCTGATAGCCTCATCAACTTTCTCTATTGAAAATCAATGTTTATTGCTTTTCATAATACACCGTACAGATCTCAAAATAGTACAATGTTGAATGTAACATTTGAAAAATATATATTTATTTCTTAGCTGTTTGTTTATCTTCTATTTATTCATTTTTTGGTAGTAATAAACTAATATATATTATTGTATACTTTATGGCATTTTAAAAAATACACTATTAATATGTAATTTTGGACAGAAACAACCAACTGCAATAAAAATCACTGCCAAATATCACCAAGGGAAAGATTTCTATGCTATGTATATTTAAAGCTTAGGGACCAGTGGGTTCAGACCAAGACTTGTTCTAAATGCAAGGCAGACTTGATAAACAAAAACTCTGGTGTGCGACCGTTTCAAGTTTTTCAAAATTATGAGATTGTCAACTGCTATGTGCATGGCTGACTTATAGGGCAATGCTAAATAATATGCTATATTTAGCTGCACATGAGTGTCAGAGATTAAAATTTGCATCAAAATAATTACCTGATGACTACCATAACAAAACACTGCTCATCTCTTAGAGATTCCTTTTTTTGGTGCATCTACATGCATGTACCTAAATTTACGCCTTGCAAAAGACTTCAACAGAAAGCAAAAGAGAGAAGAACCTCTTAAATCCTCATGCAAGTGTCTACTGAAATTTAGCAGTTCATCTTATTAAGACATAGGCATACATGTAATATGGTGTGCATCACATTTGTCAAAGACAATGGACTAAGCAGCATGTCCAAATGTGCAAACCGTGTGCAACATGCAGATACTAAAATTAAAAAATCAGAAAAAAAAAAGATCCACATGGAGATTTTCGACCCTTAAGAAGTACCTTAGTCTTGCAGAATTACACCTACATGAAGCTTAAAGTCTCAGCAACATTTCAAAAGCAAGTTAGTGCTGCAAAGCATCCCACATTGCCTTGGTCTCCTGTTGAGCCCTCAGGATGTCACTGTAGTCCAACAAATCTGAATTCCAGATGGCAACACCATTCAAATTTTCAGCAGATGCAAACTCATATTTTTGTTTAAGACTCTGCACATTATCGAACCAAACCTGATGTTTACCACCCACAGTGTCTTCATAGTTGAAAAAGAATGAAGCTGAATCTTCATCCCACTGAGCCTTCGCATCTCTGCTGAGAATCAAGTCCTGAATATCAGCATATTCAACCTGCCGGCCAGCTGCATCACTGCAATTCACACCACGGAATGGCACCCGCTTGATTGAGCAGATGTTTTCATTAAGTTCCACACAGGGGTAGTCATAACCGTACCATGGTAATCCAAGAACCAGTTTTTCTGGTCTGATTCCAAGAGCTAAGTATTCTCCAATAGCTTAAAAAGAGGCAAAGAGAAAAAAATTACATAAGTTCTACATTCTCTATTTTTAAAGTTAAATCACTAGCTTTGTACCTCATTTCTACAACAAAACAACCACAACAAAAACTTTTATTTCACCCCACAGTTAATAAATTCCAATGTTATAGAGGCCAATAACCCAAAGTATGGTCCCAGGCAAGCTCAATACAGAAAATCATTCATTTGCGATATTACAATACATTTTACCAGTAATCCAATGTTGGAGTGGAAATCAACCATGTTGATTGGCAGATTTGAGTTGTTGATTCTGTCAGCTTAAAGTTATATAAAAGAAATTTAGCCAAGAACTGAATTGAAAATAAATTCACATGCTTTACCAGCTTTTGTCTGTTTCAAGGGCGAGTTAGCCTTTGCAACACAATTTCCTGTTTTGATCTGACTCTGTTCATCATAGGCCATGACAACAAGAAAATCAACGACCTTGGAAAGAGCTTCAGCATCATAACAACGTCCATCAATACAATCAGGAGACCAGGCAACGTCGAAAGACACCTGAAAGATATTGATGAATATATCGATCAGTAAGCTGGATAACATTTTAAGTCCAAAAATGTTGAACACCCAAACTTGGTCAAAAGTGGTTGCATGTGACACGAGCAAAGCACCAAGAAGAATGAATGATGGGCACTTGTTTGTCACAGGTTCTGATTGACTGTAAGTAGGGTAATTGGATTGGAAATATTTTGGCGCCATGATATACAGACTGAGTGCAGTACAAAGTGACATCAACTGATGTGCATAACATAATGGCAGTTACATATTTTCTTATCTGCATGATCAAGCTTGGTTAAGGGTTAGTGTTAGTGTTAGGTTGGGGTTTTTGTATCATGTGGAGGCACAGTGGGATAATGGTCAGCGGGGGATTCAGACCTTGAGCTAAGGGGTGGGTTTGCTTGCCCTGCTGGCTTTTCTTCCTTATACAATTTTTTTACCCAAGATAAGAGGGGGGGGGGGGAGCATCCCAGGCCCCCCTGGACCCCTCTCCTAGATCTACCACTGACAGTTAGCATGCTGTACCCTGGGGTCAAACAGTCTGGGTTTGAGCAGGGGCCAGGCTTACTACGATGTGTTCTTGGGCAAGACATTTAACTCTCATGTCCCTCTCTCCATCCAGGAGAACAAATGGATACCGCAGAATGTTATGCTGGGGGGTAACCCTGTGATGGACCAGTATCCCATCCAAAGAGGAGTAGAAATTCTCCTGCTCGTCACATGCTACAGAAACTGGGATAAGGCCTGACACAGATTTACCTTTGATTGGGTTTTCTTGAAATAGTAAAAACTTCCTCAAACAATGATATTTAATAATTAAGTCAATTGACTTGTATATGCATGCACTGAATGAATGACGGTACTGGACAGCATGGCTTTTTACAGACCAGCTCCTTAACATCCCTCCAACCCCACACATACAATTAACAAGTTTTGTAGTCCATGACTCTTCTAAAGTGGGTGAATACAGTGAAATGAAAATGATTATGTCTGAATAGTTTTTTTTTAACTTATTGGTGGCTCATACACTGTATACCTGAGAATTCTTTATTGCTGAACGGAAAGCTGTTGCTGTTTCGTTCACTAGTTTTGTCAGTAATGTAACCTCTCTTGACCTCTTGGCTATTGGCGACTCAATATCGATATTCACTCCATCAGCATGGCGAGCTAGAGCTTCTTGAGTCAAGTTGTGTATCCATTTGGTTCTTACTTCTTTACTACTCAGCTTTTCTGTGGGAAAGTTGGCAGCCAAGACAACTCGAACACCCTGCAAAAGGAAAATGAAAGTTGCATGTTCAGTTGTCAGTGTAATTGGTAAGATTAGTGCTTGATAGGAGGAGTATTTGTCACTTTCACCTGCAGCGCTGATCAAGTTTCAATTTTGGCCTGCTGAACTTGGGGCTCAAAATAGCAATTATATTAAAATGACACAATTTCTGCCAAAAATGTATAACCAAGTCACATTCATGTACCAACTAGAAGATTTACCAACTCGATGAGAATAGTTACAGCTGAGTTTACAAAGTTCAGGAACTCATGTTCAACTTTGATTATCAAAACAATAGCAAAATAATATTGCAGCAAGAAAGACAGATGTGAAACTTGGAATGAAGAGGTTTTTCTCAAACTAATCATAATGTTTCTCTCAAGATGCATCTTGTTTCTTTTCAGACACCTCCCATTGCCTTCTTGTGCCACTCGAGGCAGCACAGATTTACTGATTTGAACAGGTGTAAACAATCCCTCATCAGCTATTACAAACAGAATATACAAATATCCTGGACGGCAACAATGAAATGTGAACTATGATAATGATAACCTTTATTTCATGTGGTCAAATGTGCATAGCTAAATAGCTACTTTACAGACATGTCACAAAATAAAAATAGCAACAAAAATCTACAAAAAGTACATATTTACAATTAAAAATGAAATCAGTCACGAACTACCACTACAATCCTGATAAAAAGTCCTTGGACACTTTAAACTTTTGCCAACATATGGTCTTTCTGTCCATGTCCACCTCCCCCTTCCCACCCCCAACACAATGTTGATGTTGATTCATTCAAAGTAGACATTGCTTTGTGGAGGGGGAAGGGGAGGGGGGTTCGCAAAATTCAATAATGGCTTCCCACTTCAAAATAATGGGTCACCAGTTGGCATTTTGTCAAGTGTCCCAAGGACTTTTGGCCAGGACTGTACTTTTTATAAATTAACAACCAGCGCAGCACTGACACAATGAAAAGAATTTTGACCTGTACAAATTTTTAGCCTGTAAAAATTGTTGGTTTTCTTCTCATAATGCAAAATAATGAAATAATGAAAGAAAACATTTTTGTTTGTCCTGACAGAATGAAGACACTTTGTGGAGAAATTCCTATAATCACATGAGAAAAAGAGCAAAAATAAATGAATTCTCACACAAAATAAGGAATTCGAAAATCAAAAACATTTCTATAAAGTTAACCGTGATGACTGAGAGGAAACTTCCGGTAAAATAATATCAAGTATCAGAAATTTGATTATCTTTAGTTTCATATTTCATTAGGTAATGTCACTGAGAAATCTGCGGCAAGGAAAATATTTAACATGCAAAGCGCCAAATTGTCGAGTGTTTTTACGATTGCCTTCCAACTCAATCAAGTAATCAAGATATTTACTGTACAAATTAAGACTGATCGAGTAGAATCAATCAATCATTGTGTAAGTAAAGCTTATTTGTATGTTAAGCTTAATTCAACTACGACATCACATGATTTTAAAATTACGAAAAGTGATAGGATTATTCTTAAATGAAGCATCCAGTCTTTGGCTGACGCATTTGAAGTTGTCACGGTGAGAACATAACAATAACATTTCGTTTCTTGTAAATTCCAAAGAAATGAAGTCAGAAATTGTCATCGCGCGTCCCAAGAAAGGATATGACGAGATTTCGCTCGAGTTTTGAAAGAATGCTTTTTGTGGCTCTACACCACAATAGTAGCCCTGCAAATAAAATTAACAAGATAACGGATAAATAAATCAATTGATTTCTTACCCTTTTGTGTGCTTCACACATCAGTTCGTCGTCCCAAGGTCTGAACAGAGCGATCGTTGTCACTTTCGTCCAGTCGTATTTTCTCCACACATTAGGTTTAGTGGAAAACATAAGAAATTCTTTTCCCGGAGGTCTTGCGATTGGTTCACATAAAGACTGATCTTCACAAGGGCATTTTCCATTCACTGTGACAGAAAAGCTGCCCCAAAACAGGAGAATGAGGGCCAAAAATCTGTTCGCCATGACCAAACAAGCTTTGACAGAAAGTACCAGTTCGAGGAGTTGGAACTGGAAACGAGGAAGCTTAGCTTTCATGTCACGTGGTAATCATGTGACTTGGTCTCGGCCGCGTTGGTTACAAAGAAGTAGGTCTGCACTTCGTACTTGTGTGTGCGTTTTGTCCTTTTTGCTTTTTTGAATTTTACGGGTTGAGGAACTTATTGGAAACAGGCAGGGTGCTGTTCCGTCACTCTGTTACTTCACTCTGTACCGTCGTCACAGCGTTGCGCCTTTTTTTGACGAGAAATATGTTCAGTTGTGAAAGACCTTTGGAGGAAGGGAGCATTTTTTTTTACATCGATGGAGGTCTTTGGTTCATAAATATCACATGCGAATAAAAATATCGTGCAACATAAAATCCCTGGGTACCGATTTTATCAGAGTAAGTTCTAAAAATAACATGTAGTAAATATTAACGAGAGAACATTTCGAAATGCATTTGATAATGAATATTACAATAAACTACGACGTTTCGCAGTCATCTTGACGCCATTATCATGTAGAGGTGTTAGCTGTAGTTTCGAGATTAAATACGAATAAAGGTGATAGAGTACATTAGAATAATAAGTGTTTCGTTGTCATTGGTGTTTGACGTGACAGTGCGTGCGGTAAAAGTAAATACTTTTGCACGTATTGAGTCTGACTGCGCGTTAGCATTTCTTGAATGAGGCAGTCCAGTTTTCCTCGGCATTTCTTAAGAACGGAAAACATTTCCGCTAGGTCAGTGAAAGCTACACCGTGGACTTCTTTCATATGCTTGCCAATGACCGAGGCTTTATGCTCTTCTATGCGTTGGTGAAGTTGGTGTGGTGTAACCGATCCGGATCGCACGAATCACATTTGGGTTAGGGCGGCTCCATACTAGGCTCTATAATTTTGCGCGGAACATTTCGACGAATATCTCAACTTTGGGACAACGCACACACCTTAAACTTAGAGAACTGTCTTCTTTATTTATCGTCTATAACATCACAATTTCTTGACTTTATCCCTTGAATGGTTTTTGACTTTACTTTTTATTGCGTGACAATGAACACACTCTATAGGGCAACCAGCGCCGAACATTCAGGCCAATAATTTTTAGCTTGGGAAAGCGTACCAGCCCCTGTGCAACCTGCACTAACCACAAGCGGAGTCTTGATTAGCCTCCCACGCAGACGCTCTTAGGGCTCGTCACGTGTTCCGTTCTCGGAACGCATGATGAGCCCTAAGAGCGTCTGCGAAAGAGGCTAAAACTTGATATGTTGGCTTGTGTAAGCAAAATAACTCCCGATATGGACACCTGGAATGAGGAATGATGAAAGAAAGTTATCAATAAGCAGTACAACTGCAATCAACAATTTCAAAGCCTACGCGAAATTATGAATAAATGATAAATGAAAACAGACGTGCAATTAAGCGTAAGCTTAATTGTATGTAGTTAGGGTTAAATTTTTAAGAGTGTTCAGGAACATTCCGCCGATCCTGCAGGGGCCCGTTTCTCGAAGGTCCCGAAAAGTTCTCGCACCCGGAAAGCCGTAGTAAAATTTCAAACCTTATGACTACAGAACTGTTTTATTCATATATTCTTAATGTGAACAGAGGTACTCTTCATACAAGGAGTTTCAGGCGTATACACCTCTCTGTTTTTAGATACAGATTATCTAAAAATGGCTTTACAGGCCTGAAAAGTTTCCGGGGCTTTCGAGAAACGGGCCCCTGGGCAGGATTTAATATACATGGTCTAACAATTAGACTACAAAATCTCTGCTGGCATTCTATCACGAACGCCGTTCTCTGATTGGCTACGCTACTCACTATTTATTTAACAAATAGATTCCATGTTGTCGTGCGTCTGTTCAGTAATAGACCAGACTTTACCTTTTTTACCCCAGTTATAGCTGGTTAAATTCTCTACAGCGATAGAATCTGGTATTTCTGTTTTGCTTCGGTAAGGTAAAAATAAAGTCTACATACGAGCCAAGTGGCTTATAGGCCGGAACTTTTCCCGGTTTCTGTAACATGAAGCGACCAGGAGTGTTTCCACTCCCCCTTGGATGGGATGCTAGTCTATCGCAGGGTACCCCCCAGGATTAAATTCGCCGGTACCCAGTTATACACCTGGGTGGAGAGAGGCACTGTGAGAGTAAAGTGTCTTGCCTAAGAACACAACACAATGTCCCAGGCCAAGGTTTTATTACGGTGATCCGTGCAAATGAGCTAAGAGCTATATACCACTAAGGAGGCTAATTCACGCCGATTCAATTCGAAAAGTCGTTCACTTCTCGTTGCGCTCCTCTACCTTGAGCTCTATGTACCAAAAGCGCTGCAGAAATTTATCGCTTACCGAGCATAACTTTCGCAGCTGGACTTGCGGGCAAGTCTGCAAATGGGCGCCACTCTATGACTGAGGCCTCGTCCACAATACGCCGGAGAAATTTGAAAACGGCGTTTTCACTCTGAAAACGTGACGAGTGTTTTCCGACCACACTACGCCGGAGAAATTTAAAAACGCAACAATCACCGGTCATTTTGGATTTGTATTTGAGGAAACCTCGGTCAGGGAAATCACAAGATTATCGTAATGTCATAGTTTTCGAAAAGCTCCGTTTTCTAAATGCTCTCCGTCCACACTAAACACAAGGCCGGCTTGGAGTGTGTTTTTCGAAAATCTCAATTTTCGTGTCGAATTAGTGTGGACGGTGGGCGTAACCGTAGAAATAAAGCTACCTTTCAAATTTCTCCGGCGTAGTGTGGACGGGGCATGAGTCAATATTTGGTATTAGTATCACCCAACTAGTGGACTAATGCAAATCCTGCATTTTGATTGGCTACGCTACTAGGGGACTATTAGTAATAGTCATCGAGTAGCGAAATTGGCGCCATCGAGCGTGACGTTTTCTTTCGTTTTATTCCCAAATAAATATTTCTTCAACTTGCATTTGCTAACTTTATCATTACCTTTTCTGTCCGACTAGTTGGTTGATACTAAAACAATTAGACCCTTCGCCCTCAAGGGCCACGGGTGAATAGCCCATTCGGCTTCGCCTCATGGGCTATTGACCCGTAGCCGGCAAGGTCTACGGGTCTAATTGTTAAATAGCCTGACTTTGATCTGAAGTTGAATCCCGTGTATTTTTTTTTTGTTACGAATCGAAGTAGCCATCGATTATTAAAGACTTTCTTAGCCGGAACCAAAGAGTAGTATTTCCCGAAGTTCGTGTTCTGTTCGTGGCAATTATCCCTTTAGCAGAGTAGTAAAATACTTATCGTTAAGTCAAAAGAGGAAAGATTTTTATGTTGCTAATCAAAAACTAGAAGCAACCGCAAGAATTAACTTCAAGTCACAAGAAGATACACGAGTGATACGGGCTTTGAATTAATTAAACTGATAAAACATCGAATATATTGCATTATCACGGGTTTAAATGTCGCAAAATACCTCGAAGCATGTAGGTACCCAGACAGGTTGCATAATTCAAGCACTAAGAAATTCCATGTTTTACTACGCGTATTCCATTAAGACGCATGAACTAAATCAAGAAACTGAGTGACACAAATGGCCCTGCTGGTCTCGCACTTTCGGAAATATCACTCGCTCATTCGGCGATGTTCGGAAATCTTCGGAAACTACATCTGTAAAATGGGTGGCATAGTTGATTTGATGAATTCAGTTCAGCTTTTGTCTCAGAGCCGAAGGGCGCTGTTTTATAAAGAAATCCGCAGTTCCGGAGACTCCAACATTTGCTGTATTTCAAGATGGTCAGCTCCTTCCTGTGCATTTTTGCGCTGTTCGCTTTGCCAAGCGGTAAATTATTTGTCCTCTAGTTCAACAAGCGCGCGGAACACAAATTTCTTGTCGCAATTTCTTCTGCAAAGACCGAGCTTTGGGTCTTGCTACAGCAATCGTCTTGAGTGAGCGCAAAAATAATCAACCATGATGGCTTAGAGTGACAAATAGTAATTCTTTTCGAAGAGGCTAAGAAAAGTGATTAAAAGTTACGATCGGTTCCGCAGTGGCAAGACGAGAAGTTTTGTCAGTGAGCAGCAATCATAAAAAAGCTGCTTCAGGCAATATCCTGCACCCATTATTTAAGGGTACAAAAAGTTTTTAGCCTATAAAGCTAAACAGAATCATATTTCCGATTGAATCTCAGTAGTAAACTCCTGTCATCGATATCTGAAAGAACACATGAATCAGATGAAAGCAGGTCATTGTTGTTTGGGAGAAAAAGGAAAATGTTGCTGTTTTAAAATTAATTACTTAGTCTGTTTTTTTTTTATTACTCGAATCAAACTGTCACTTCACCGTATCCACTGAATTTGAAATTAAACCGTTTCTCTTGCGTTTCGGATTTAAAACGATACAATCTACCAGGGGTTTTCAATATTTCCGTTAAATTTTGAAGTTAACATATTCAGTACAAAGGAATTGTTCATCAGAATAAATGAAGAATGAAGATATTTTAAATTAGAGCACAGATTAATTATTAAAAAATGTTTTGTGGTTGTGACCTCATGGAGGCATTATACTTAACAAATAATTTCTACATTTTCATTAATTCGAAGAAGCAAATTTTTCATTGGCAGTTTTAGAAACCAGATGAAGTGTTCTTGCTCAATTGTCGCCCAACTGATCGTGGCATGTTTTAACCCGCCAATAGGATTCTCTATTTTCATCCACCGTGTCACCGTGTAATGTGAGAACTTTGTAGTCAATCACAAATAAAACATGTTTTAGCGCCCAGGTTGTTAGCGCTATGTTATAAAAGAATTGGTTCATACTTTTAGGTTGAGAAAAATGAATCAGGGTATAAAAAGCTTTTAGCCTATGAAGCTAAACAGAATCATATTTCCGATTGAATCTCGGTACTAAACTCCTGTTATCAATATCTGAAGGAAGACATGATTCAGATGAAAGCAGGCCTATGTTGTTGAAAATTTTCAAAATTGGTTACTTAATCTGTGTTTTTTATCACTCAAAGCAAACCGTCACCATGTCTAGTAAATATAAAATTAACTTGTCTCTCGTGCGCATCGGATCTAGAAGAATACGATTTACGTTGCATGGTTTCAAATATTTTCTAAATCTTGATGTTAATATTTTCAGCTGCTCAGTCCAAAAGAATTGTTCATCAGAATAAATGAATAATTAAACTATTTTAAATTGAAGCAAAGAGTAATTATTCAAAAATTTCTTTGTGGTGGTGACTTTATGGAGCTATTTAATATGCTTATTAACAAATAATTTCTCAGTATATTTTTATTAATTCGAAGAAACGAAATTTTCATTGGCAATTTAGAAACCAGATGAAGTGTTCTCGCTCAATTGTCGCCCAACCGATGAATAATTATGCAAATCAATGAAAAACAAAATCCCTCTAGGTTGACTACGAGTTTGAAATAACGCCTGCCATTTTCCCCTCCCTGTCCCCCCAAAAGCCAGCGCGTTGTCTGTTCTGAGGAGTGATTTCCGCATGATCGCAATCGAGATCTATCTTAGCGAATGTTGTCACTACTTTCGCTAAAATAGATCAGTTTCGGTTGCGGTAATATGGGAGTTTATGATCTTCTTCATATGTGCAATTAATCGGGCTCCTGAATGAAAGACATTACGCTGTACTTGTAAATAAGCATAGCCTGGCCGATTTTTTTCTAATAGTCTGAATTTCAGCTGCCTATACCTTCCCAGCGCTAATTAACTTAGATCGAGTTCGTACCTTCATGCTGCGTAAATGTTTCATGTTTTTACGGTTATTTTGTTTCAAAAACGTTGCGATGGGAAATGTACCAGAATGCAGTGCGTGGATGTTTTGATTCAAACGATCGCGTCCTTCATTAGGAAACTGGTACCGTGTTAAGAAAATGAGCTCAATCGCTCAACTTTTTCTGGAACGATCGCATCTATCTTAGGCCAAGTCAAACGTCGAACGTCACATGAGACGAAAAAAGTTCATGATAATTTCGACGTTCGACTCAACTGAGTTCGTCCGACTGAATTTAGAGAAAAAAAAAATTTCTGGCCAATCAGCGAGAAGGAATTCAAACACTTCTGGAACTTGTTCGGTAAGAGTAAGTGCGCAGGGGCTCTTCCGCTCTTGATGTAGACTTTCGCACGAAAAATATCGCGTCGTCCAGACTAGCTGTCCCTGAGTCCCCAAGGATGATTCCTAACATGACCATGGTCTCCTTTCTCTCTTATTTTATCGCGTTCAACGATAAGAGAAAGACATGAGAAAATAAACGCTATGATTAGTCCACTAGATAATAGTTTCCTTTTTCTTTTTTCTTTTGATTTAGTTCTGGCCATAAGCTGCTACCAATGCACTTCACAGCCACCAGAGACCATGTGTACTTCAGGAAATATAAATATCACTGACTGTGATACCTTAGGTTTGCCTAAAGGGTTGTACGACGCATGCATCAAAATTAGCATAGAAACGTCCATGGCGGAGCAAACTCTGACTATGAATACAATGGCTTGTACGATGAAGGAAATCTGAGTTCAGTCAAGTTTTAAATACATTTTAGAATGGTTTAATTTAGGGAACAAGTCTTGAATTCTAGATTTCCCTGGTTTAACTGCCTCCTCGTATTGTTACTAACGATTTGACACTCCTTTGTTACTGATAAGCCAAGATAATGTTTGTTTCACGAATCAGTTATCATATTCCCCTATTGAATATCACTGTGTTATCTGAACTTTAGGCTATGTGTGAAAAAGCCAAGAGGGATAGTTGCAACATAACTAATCCGGGAATGACCATAAAGAAATGCGAGGCCAGTTGCTGTTTCGAAGACAAATGTAACGGGATCATAGGAGGGTCTGGATCCGTAGGCAACGTTCTTGCAAACACTGCGCCAACAAATAAAGGTTCCTCTTATGTTGCGTCATTCATCGCCACCTTTATGAGTGTGACAGCTCTTTTCGCTCATTTTTTCATTCACTAGTTGATATATTAGCGCCGCACAATGACAGATTCTACAGCAAATAATAAGTTCATTGTGTGAGTTAGGATCCTTATTTATGAAATGTATTTGGACTTTTTTCTGACTGGTTCAATAATCACGCGTTTGAAAAACGTTGTGATAGTAACTAAAGGGACAGTAAAGAAGGGTGATTGTGTCCTGAAGTATTTCAAGTGCTTTTAAATTAAAATATCCATTTTAGAAAGTTGTAGGCTGTTGCGGTTCATATGAAGCCATTTCAGCCTCATGTAATAACTTGAATAATCAATCAGATGCTTGCATGAATGAGATATCCTGACTGAATTTAACAAATGAGTAGGCATGTCACAACCTAGTTATCACTTAGTATTATTAAATTATCAGATAGTTGGATTCACGAAAAAACCCAGGGCTTTAGGTGTACAGTGTAAGAGCTTTCATTGTGATAGTCATTAAAAACTGTAGGGTACTGTGTGGTACATCTTTCTCAGCCAATCGATACAGTACCGTTTGCCATGAGATGTAGATCAAATTCGTTAAGTTATTATGGCAGGGAAAGGGGAAATGTGGGAGAGTCTACTTAAAAGCGCGGTCCCTAGCGGGTGTCTCAAAAGAGAGAAAGACCTAAGACTCCCTCCGAATCTCAAAAACTAAGACAAAGACCTCTTCCAAATTTCAAAAAACTAAGACCTAAGACCCCCTCCGAATCTCAAAAACTAAGACAAAGACCTCCTCCAAATCTCAAGAAACTAAGACCTAAGACCCCCTCCGAATCTCAAAAACTAAGACCTGAGACCCCCTCCGAATCTCAAAAACTAAGACAAAGACCTCCTCCAAATCTCAAAAAACTAAGACCTAAGACCCCCTCCGAATCTCAAAAACTAAGACCTAAATAACGTAGTCCACACAATTCTATTGTTTATAAGCCAATCAGATACGAGTAAATGACTCGTGTGTTCAGTCCAGAATAAAACTTTCGGGCCAAACAACAAATTTGATGTTCAATACTGAATTCGACATTTTCTGAGCAAATCCGTTGGCATTTTTCGTGAATTTTCGGTATCAGTAATTCTGACAACTCTCGTGTAACTGTATGGCTACAAAAAGGCTATCATTCTGTTTTTACAAAATTATAGTCTGTGATTACTGAAATACATGTGGTTGACACGAAAAACGAAAATGAAATTAATGCATAGAGTCGGAACATACAAAAAGGAATACTAATGATAAATCTCACCAATATCGTCACGTTTATGCGACTGAATGAGAAATTTTCAGAGGCAACTTTCCCGCAAGAGTCATCGGCAAGCTTCCGATTTTTTTAAAGAGTAATGAAATTTAATAATTAACGTTGCAGCTTGCACATGCGCCGGGCCGTGAAACCCTCCTTTTATCACTACCAACCTCAAAACCACAAAAGCGTAATCGCTCTTCTTATTCATAAAATAACTGAGCTATTACGCGCGCTCTTATTGGTCGGTTTGTGTGTTTAGGTGAGAGTATGTAACCACGGTTGTGACGTTTTAGATTCGCGCGTATTTTTGAGAATTATTTTAGAAAAGCAATAGAGCACTTCCTCCGTGTTTACATGACCTCATCTAAACACTCGGAGGGTTGGGAGAATTCTCGAAAGTTATGTAAACCCTCGACTGCGTCTCGGGTTTGCATAACTGTCTCGAATTCTCCCAACCCTTCTCGTTTTGGACATTATCTGTTCCTCGAGGCTCACAGTTCAACTGTTCGCTACTCGGAACAGACAATGTCCGCGGACAAATATCCGTGCATGTTTTCGTACCAAATGAAGGCTATTGTTTATATATCCAACAAGCGCGAGTGGAATAATTGTCAATTAACGTAGATTATGAAAATCTGATAGATATTTAAAGTTAGTGCTATATTACGTCTTTAATTATCTTTATTGCTGTAAATAAGAAGACAGGTAAAAACTATGCTGATGTTACATATTGAATCATCTTTGTATGACATTGTTCTTCAACAATGATAACACACCATTTCTTTTTACCTCTTACTGAGTACCTTTAATAACCTTACAATCAGTCATCTTTCCCAGGGGCGGACCCAGGAATTTTTGATTGGGAAGTAGGGGGTTAAGGGTGGGAGGGGGGGGGGGTGTAATGGGAGTGCAATCTTAGGTTCAGAAACGTTTTGGCGGGAAATTGCTTCTCTCTAACAACCCCCTTCTAGTCACGGTACTTTGGACGTGAATTGTACTCGTAAACGATACACCATTGGACCATCCTCCTCCTGTCGTCAATATCAATGTTAAGGTGACGAGTGCATGAGAAAGTCCTGACAAGGCTTGTTTCTGAGATATGACTTGATTCTTCTCAAGCCGCAGAATAAACGCTCAGCTTCGGCTGAACTACCAGGAGTGTACACCTTGTTATAAGCAGAACACTATGTTGGGATATTTCTCCTTGTTAGCATAGTTTACACGCTCGATAAGATTTCATGGTAGTGGTTTAGCTGGTATGTACTGTTTTCAAAAGTATTGCCGGTCTTCATGTGACGTCATAATTTTCCAAAATTGAAAATACCTAATCCTACTGAAAATTTAGGTTCATCAAATGTAAGACTCTCTAATTAACCTTTAAGCTCGACAGCGTTCTTCATTTGTAACAGAGCGCGTTTGAATTTCTAAATTTATGCGTTGCGTGACATCAAATGGCGGCTCGAGAAGGCTCTTGGGTAGGTCAAAAGATGAGTCACAGCGTAAGTTTTTGCTAACTGAACAGTTCTTGCTCTAGAAGAAGTGTCGGAGCTCTAGAGTAATAACTTTTCGTTTAAATAGCAAACCTCAATAACAGATGTTTCTGTTACTTAACAGCCGCCATGTTTGTGTCCCTCCGAGGGGCACCAACATGGCTCTATAAATTTGGGTGAAACACTTCTCCAAATAACGCGCGAATGAAAAACCGCACAGACCTCAATCTTGGCGAGGTTGTTTATATAACAATCATCTATCATATTCCGATTCTTGAGTTGTTGTTGTTGTTCTTCCTCTGCTTGTACAACAACAACTTGTTACTTCTGACAGTTGACTTCTTTTAACACTGACTACTTCTACTTCTAACTACAACCTTACCATACACTCACTTTTATGCTAACTCTAGGACTTCTAGCTACTCACGGAACGCAAGCCAAGAGTAGACCAGGTGGTCCAAAACAAGGCAATCGGATGTAAATCCGAGTACTTTCTTTCATTGGCCGAATTGTAACTGTTGTTTTATTGCGCATCTCACTTGGGTTGAACTAACGAGAAAATTGAAGTTCTGGCGAATTTATTGAAATTGATAGCGTTGCTTTGCTCGCTTTCCTCTAAATCCCAGTGATCTACTGGCACTGCTGCAAAGTTACAATCAGGAGACATGCTTTTCAGTGGCGGATCCAGACCTTGAGCTAATGGGGGGAGGGGGGGGGTTGTTTTGCTCGCCGTGATTACTTCTTTAGACCTTTAGACCCGCCACTGCTCTTTCTTTTAGTTAATCCTACCTTAGTAATTTCTTCGTAATAAATAAGTATACGTTGGCGACGCAGCCTGGTTGCCAAGTACAGTTTCAAAGTGGCGGCATCCAAAGTCGAATTTTGGGCTTCTTTCGAGACGAATTTTTTCAGGCACTTTAGATGCTGAAACTTTAGTGAGTGGAAAAACCCAATGTCTACTTGTCATAGGTGGAGCCAAAAAAAGTATGCTTTTTGAAGTGACCTTCTCCTTTAAGTATTCAATGATGAGTTAGTCAAATGACCGCTGGCTCAACTGGTTTCCAGCTTTTCTCGGTTGGAAGAAGTGTATTTCTGCGAAAACCGGAAGTGTCTTATCCTATGATCCGAAATTCTGGCTAAAACCATTCTCTGTAGCTAAAAATGCGACGTTTCCCGCGCGATTATTTAGAAAAATTATACAACGAGGCAGAGTTCGATAGGGAACACGAAGAAGTGAAAGAAATCGAGGAGAGAATTATAAGTTTAGTCAACGAAGTCTCCGAGTATATCGGCCGCGAGGATCCTCTGTTTAAGAACTTTATTATTCCTAGCGGCAGCTATTTTGAAGATCTTAAAGTAGAAGGTCCTGACGAATTTGATTTTATGCTTTGCCTGGAGCGTCTTTCGAAGCCTGGTGTCGGTGTTGTAAAGGATATACCATTACGACCGGTGCCCGATCCAGGCTATGTCGATGTTCAAGTTGCTAACGACAGCGTTCGTCGTGCTTATAAGGAGCAACAATACATTTCAAATCGAGGAAATCTGAAATCTGAAGTGCTCTTGAGACGATTTCAAGACCTCATCGAAAGGGCGTTAAGCAGAAGAGAGAGACGCCCACGGGAAATGTTAGCTGAATATGTCCAGGTTGAGCTTAGAAAAATCCCTGTCACGATTAAAGTCCGTTGGCAAGGGAGGAAGTATTCCAACTATGAAATAGCCGTGGATCTAACTTTATGCATCAAATTGGGCGGCAAATGGCCGGCTGCATCAGATATACGCCGACGGCTTGATAGAGGACATCCTGGCAACGACTTTTTTCAAAAGGCTGTTAGGGAAGGCTATCATCTCGTGGCGTCCACAATTGGAGAATCGGGTAAACATCGGCCTTGCTGGCGTTTGTCGTTTTCAGTTGCCGAGGGCATTGTTCTGAAGAGCATCTTCAACGACCCAATACTGGTGCACAAGGTGACACTTAAAGTTCTTAAAGTCCTGCGAAAGAAACACGAGGAAGACTTGTGCCTTTTCGAGGCAGCAAGCGCCTCGTTCAATGTAACCTGGGCCTTTCATTCGTATGTTCTTAAGACAATGTTCCTTCACGAATGGTGCGAATTTCCGCAAGATTCTTTCTGGACGAGTGATAAACTTGGAGAGCGAGTCAGAAGCATTCTAGAAAGGATCCAAAACAGTGTTAAAGAGAGAGACATTCGTAGTTTCTGGGTTCCAGACTACAAACTCTTTAATTTCCGGGCTAGGAATTCAACCCAGACCAAACAATGCGAGATTAATCTTTCCCGGCTCATGGAAAATCTCGAAAATCTACACATTTAGGCGCCATTTACATGGTCTCGTGCCCTCCCCCCGAGTTACCCTGGGCGAGTTAACCTTTCAGTGTGTCGTTGAAAAAGCCAGACAACCGTTTATATGAATGTCCCGAGTTGTCTCGGGGGGCGAGACAACTCGGGTGGACGAGTTCTCCCACCCCGGCAGGTAGGGTAACCCTGCCATTCTCATATAAATACTTTGGCTAGCCTAACCGGGACAACTCTCGGCTTGCCAAATGTCACGTAATACCTAAATTTTATGTTTTAGGGTAGAAATTTATATTACATGAGGAAACATTAGTTCAACGGAGCCCAAAGTGATCGAATGACCAAAAGAAACCCAAAGAAAAACAGGATAACTACGCAATTGATTGAATATCTATTAAGGGCTATAAATAATCATCCAGGGTCAACCTCTAGGCCAACTGGAGGGACAACTTTTTCTCATATAAACGCTCAATGAAGTAGCTATTGCCTCGGTTACCCGAGATTTTGACTATGTTTTTAACATTGAGATTCCTCTTATAAGGATTTATAATGACGGTAGGCTTACAATGACAAACTTTTTAATTTTAAGGACCTCACTTTCGAATTGATTCAGTTTGGCCAGGGTTTTGAAGGGTTCGTTTATACTTAGTAACAAAACAGATCAAAACATTATCTGCCGTAGGTGTTTTCAAGCTTTTGTTTGAGGAAGGAGTTGATTGTTATGAAATCACGATTTTGGTGTTGCCATCCAGCAGTAAAAATTTCTCGAAGATTCTTCTCTTTATCCAGGCATCGGCATTTGTCCCCTTTAAATTAAATTGTGATGTGAGTAGGATTAGCATTATATTAACAGAGTAACAGACCAGAATTCAGTGTTTCCTATGTCAGTGTTATTTCATGTTTTCACATTAAATGTGGCCCACTGTTGACAACTGTTGTCTCATTTGGAATGAGTTTCTCCCTTTAATCTAAGCTCCCTATGTGGTATTTGTGCATTAATAAATGCAAAAGCTGACGTCACTGATATATTTGCTTTATTTTTTTTTTGTTTTTCTCTATGTTAGTTTTAATTTCGATCTTTATTGGTCAGTCCAGTTCGAATATGTCAGATTTTTACTACAAAATAACGACAACAACAACAAAAAAAAAAATGCAGAAATCTGGTTTAACTTCTTTCTTTCCCGCCTTTTAAGTAGCAAGATTCTTAGGCGAAATAGATACATGCATGTTTAGGAAAGATTGAATCACAACGAGCGACACCGCAAACATAGCGGTGGATGAACAAAAACATAGATAGATAGATAGATAGATAGAAACTTTATTAAGAATGTCATCAACCACCTAGCTGGGGAAAAACTCCCCTACTAATACGGGGACATAACAAAAACGAGTTAAATTAGAAAAAAAAAAACCTATAGCTATTTACAACAGTAAAATTTTAAATCCAAGTTAAAAGATGTTATGGGACTATGTACAGTGGATTTTATAATACAATAATACATACTTAAAAAAAGTTCTTTAGGAGGAGCAGAGGGGACAGCCTCTGCAGCCATCATCTAGTAATGCATCAAGATTGTTGAGATTTCTGATGTTCGTCTTAAAAGTGCTGAGAGATCTGGCCTCTCTCATGCTCTTTGGTAATTTTGACCACAATTTGGGTCCTAGATATCTGATCGAGTGCTTACCATATTTCACCGAGTTAAACCTTGGCATTGTAAAGTCAGATTGTCTTAAGTTATACGTACTAGGGTTATTGCTGAAAAAATCACAGAGATAATAGGGGCATAACTTATGTTTAACTTTATACATCAAAGTAGAGAGGTCTTGAAGTCGTCTATTAAGTAATGTGGGCAGACCGGCCCTCGCGAGCAGTTGATTATAGCTTGAGCTGTTGTCCTTAAAAACTGCTCTGAGGCCTCTTTCTTGTATTCTCTCCAGTTTTCTAGTATCGCTAGCTTTACAAAAGTGCCATACTAAGTGACAGCAGGTAACGTAGGGTAAAATGGCGCATTTGAACAATGCCTATCGACAATGCATTAAAAGCAAAGAAAATTAATATTTCAGTAATTTTGATGCCACTAAAGGGTGACGTGACTAAACCTTACACAAGTGAAGTGACGATAAAAAATCTGTATGTCTAAAATGGATACATTAAAATAATGAAACTCTATCTGTAGCGACCTAGTTCAGGTTGCGCTATGCCAACTTGAAGTTCGCCAAATACTTTCCAGTTTCTTAGCTAGTAACTCACAAACGGAAAATGTTCTGGCTCTGTCAAATTTTCCGTGATGTCCTAAAAAGAGCCAATGTATGATTGCTCACTTATCGATGAGCTGTAACATCTCAAAGTACGTTATTAGCGAACACAGTTTCTGTTCGCATTTCTTCGTCCTTGTTCTTCTCCTTGCTCGAAAGTTAAAAAGTTTGTAGTCAGGCAACCAAAAACTTCGAATATCTCTTCCTTGGAGGCTTTTATGGATTCTCTCCAGAATACTGTGGATACGCAGAGCAAGTTTGTCAACATTCCAGTAAGATTCCTCAGGATGTTCGAACCATTCGTGTAGAAACATTGTCTTCAGTACGTACGAATGAAAAGCCCAGGTTATCAGGTATGAACTTTCAGGAACTCCAATATAATCTAAAACGACTTCTGGGTCATCAAAGTCGGGCTCTTCTTCGTAGAGACATAGCTCAGACTCGTTTTTCTTCCGCACAACTTTTAAAATCTTAACCGCTGCCTTATGGACGAGTGAGGAGTTTTTGCAAAGCTGTCTCAATAATATTCCCTCCGCTTGAGAAAATGACAATCGCCAGCAAGGCCCTGGCTTACCCGCTTCTCCGATACAGGATGCAATAAGATGGTACCCTCCTTGGCTAGCTTTCCTGATCATCTCGTACCCGGGATGGGATCTGTTACAACGATCCTTCACGTTAGAATCTTCCGGCCATCCATTCACCCTGATACATACGACTAAGTCGACAGAAATTTCATAGTTTTTATATTCAGTTCCGTTCCAGGTGAGTTTCAGTGTAACTGGAATTTTCCTGAGTTCGGCCTCAAACTCCTTCGCCAGCTTTTCAGAGAAATGTTCCTTTTTGTCTCTCAGAACTTCATCGACCAGGTCTTTGAACTTCTCCAGCAGTGTTTTTGGCTTCAAGAAATTTTCCTTCTTCTTTGAGGTGTATGTTTTCCACTTCTTCCGAGAGACAGGGTCTTCTATTTCAACTTGAACGTAGCCTGGATCTTGAACTGAGCGAAAAGGAATTGCTCTTATCGCGCAAACCCCGGGTGTAGACAATTCCTCCAGGCATATCATAAAATCGAACTCGTTAGGCCCTTCGACTTTGAGATCCTCGTAAAAACTTCCACTCTGGAGAATGGTGTTCGTGAAAAGTGGATCCTTTTCGGCCATGCTTTCTGCAATTTCTTGCACCAAGTGCCTCACTGTTTCCTCTATCTCTTTCACTTCTTGGTGTTGCCTGTCAAACTCTGCCTCTTTGTATAATTCGCGTAATCGCTTGTTTTTCAGTTGCGGCATCATTTTGTCTTCTGATGAATCGAGAGACAAGACTTCCGGCTTTCTCAGAAAAAGGTGCTGTACGAAGGAAGTACGTCTTCTCTCGTTCCCAGAGCCTCTCGGTACAAACGTCCCTCAGGGGATTTGATTGGAATTGCGGAAATGCGACTACGGCTATCAGAAAAAGAAACGTAATTTTGAAGGTTAAGATTTGACTCGAGATGACTTCCACGGGGTCGGGATCGTGTCGTAAGAGACGTGGCACTGAAGTTGCCTTGACTTGCACGTCACAGGCCAAGGGGTTATAAGCTGCGGGGTTTTTTTTTCAATAGAGAAAACAAGGAGCGGGCGTCCGGTGACACTCCATTCCACTATAGCCAGCGGAACAAGTGGAATAAATTAACGCAAACGAAAGAGAAAGAAAAAAGAAAAAAAAAGGCAATTGTAGTTACTAAGAAAGGGTAGTTTATCATAGAAGGAGGTTGACAAGATACTCTCTTGAGAGAGCAGAGCTCAGGAGGTGGTAAGCCTCAGAAAGCGCTTCTTTATCAACTTGAAAACAAACAAACAAACAAACAAAAACAAAACAAGAAGCCAGATTTCGTTAGCAACATCACATTTTAATAGCATTTTGACTCAAGTGAAATTTTTCCAGGTGGGCTATAACACTAGTATATACTTCGCATTTAACAAACCATTAAAAATACTTGTTTAGACTCCAAAATAACATTTATTCTTGATTCTACAGGTATGTTAAAAGCCAATATTGTTTATTTCAAATTTCAGGGAAGACCCAGTTAGGGGGAAGCGTTTATTCTTAAGACTCTTCAATAAAGCGTAGATTTTGTTGTCGTTAAATACAGGCCTTTCTTTTGAGTAATTTATGACCCAATAAATATAATTTAAAAACCGCGTGAACATTCAAATGCTGTGACACTCACAACTACAGACTCCACCGACGTGACTGACATTTTTATAACATCGCTTCAGATCCAGCCTTTGTACTCATGTAAAATAGCATAATATTCGCATTCTACTTGTTGCGATGCAGTACTGCTTTTAGCATTCGATGATAAGAGATTACAACTCTTTGAGTAGCCTCTAAATGATCCAAATCTTAATTCTCCTAACAAGTTTGCTACATTTTCCAGCACATAGGTAACAAGAAAGATAATCGTCAATTCAGCGATTTGTTGATTCAACACCAAATTCTCAGAATAAGCAATAAAAGGAATGTAAGGAAACGAGTACAGACAATTCATGCTTTGAACTCGGATCCTAAAAGATAAATTTGAAATGTATACCCATAAAAACACCGCTCCATATTTCCCTTAGCACTGCAAACGTGTACACTGCTTTAACCCCGCTGTATAAAAATTATGCGCAGATTCTTTATCCTGCGAGTAGAGTCCCTTCCATCTTCCCGACTTTTCTCAGTAGGAAGATCGAGGGGACTCTGCTCGCAGAGTACATCTTCTCTAGTTCCTTTCTTCCGCTCGTCCTCAGCAAACGGAGCCGCTAAGGGTTCAGACTAAGTGGACTGTGTATGAGAACTGACAATACACGTATAAAAAATATTTCACTTAAAGGAATTCCGAGTTGAGTTTTTCCCCTATTAACCATCTTCTTATTTCGCTCGTACCAGCTCCAATCTCGTACAACTTGGCGTCTCGTAGAAATCTCCCTGTAGGGTAGTCGTTGATATAGCCATTTCCACCTAGATGACGAGAAAAGCAGATGTCGAGATTAATATTTTCTACACAAACGTTATGTGAAACGTCACCCATTTCCCAATGATGCGTGACCAGAACAAGACAGTGAACAGCCTAGTTCCCAGGGTCTCTCATCTTACAGAGGGCGGTAACATGAAAGACCCTGGGAACAAAATTGCACAGCGAAAAACGATGTCCCCCAACACGTACATGAAGTAAGCTCAACGGAAAAGATTTGTGTGTGGCTTCACGTTAAACTACATGCAAACAAAATTATCATATCAGACACGAACGGCAGAACGAGATCAACAAAATTGTATTTTAAACTGACTATGGGGAAATCTTATGCGGCCTTATGCGCCTACTGGCGCCTCGAGAACTGATGATAATGGGGAAATCTTGCCTTGCAACTGTATATGACTCTCTCTAGCTGACAAAAGAATTACACGTAACAGATATTCGTCAAATCTAGTGCAACTCGAGTTTGAGCAATTACAAAGATAACACTTACCTAAAATTTGAATAGCATCTAACGCAACTTGTGTGGCATTCTCGGCTGCGTAAAGGATCACACCAGCGCAGTCCTGGAAACAAGAAAATACTGACGTCGACAGTGATACAAAGGGCGATCTCAGCACTGTTATGGATAAGTTATCTAGAGCTTGGACAGTTTTAGAATCAATAGTGAGTGTAGTCTTCTCACATTTTCTGGTAGCTGTGAACGAGACAACTCATATATTTACGCGTTGAATTCTCAGCCCACTGGAGAGGCGTCTAAAATTCCTCATTGATGACGTAACAGTACAGAGATCCGTGGAGTGTCCTGATTGGCTATTACTCTGTTTTGAATTTTCGCGCGCAAACAAGA
>NC_138154.1:28578731-28631231 GCF_964199315.1 Orbicella franksi
TGATCCAGATATCCAAGGCCAGAACCTCCATATTGTTCTGATACAAAGTTAATATGGTATTAAATAATGCATTAATTGAAATTAAGTAAATTTAGAGTAACTTGTCACACGCAACTAGGAGCCATGCCAAGCCCGACCTTAATTACAAAACATTAAAATACTACAAGAAAGTGATGGAGGGCTTAACAAGAATGAAAAGAGAGAACTAAATGACATTGAGAAGCAAACAACTATGAAGCTGCTAGAAAGGTGGGTAGGTGGGTAGGAGGTCAGGTAATGGTGGACCACAACAAGAAATCTGGCAACCAATGACAAACCTGACCTGACCCCTGCACACTAGTTCCCAGATTCCAAGATACGTGTGAGAAAAACACATACATGTAAGAAAACAAAGAAAGAATATTCCACACTCACCTGGAGCTGTTATTCCTAGAAGTCCTAAGTTACCAAGATTTTTCCAAAAATCCTGTGGAATGAAAATAAAAATTAAATTAAAAGAATAATTGACTTAAATTAAAAAAAACAAAACAAAAAACAAAACAAAAACAAACAAACAAACACAAAAAAGAGACAAGATCCAATAAGAAACGAAAACAATAGTGACACCACTTCTCAGTTCTTTGACCCAAGATGGGGGATTGGGTCAGAGAAGAGAGATTTTTTTGTGATATTATGTACACTCACTCTTAATTGAGGAAAGTTATTTTCTTTGTCAATTTGATCTGCATATGGAGCAAGTTCCTTCTGACAGAAGTTATTTACTGTCTCTCTTAACTGCAAGGAAAAGCACTTTGTTATTAACACTTCAGATTTCAAGAATTGTTCTAAAATTCCTTCTCAGGTCTGCGTCGGTCCCTGGCTGAAATCATACCCCAGTCCTGGGCAGATCATTGGTCAACTACAGAACTAGACACAGATGTGCGTAGCATAATCATATCGTATTTATTGGATTACTGTGTGGCGCCCTGTGATTTTCTTGCTAGGTATACAAGTTTTTCGATTTTCAGTAAGTCATGTTTAATCGGAATTACAACAGGGCTGGACACTTGGGCCATTTGCGCGAGTTACCCTCAAAATGCACCCGCCTGGACCACTTTTCTCTCGCCCAAAAGTTTACCCCCCCCTCCCTCCCACCGCGTATTTCCTCATATTCCCTTGTATCACAGGCAGCTTTCAGGGCTTTTTCGTTCTTTTTCTCTTCGACAACTTTAGAAACTCCGGAAACATATTTCCACATATTTTTTGCCGCAATCAGTTTACTCCATTTTTAAACAGGAGAACACACATTGATCAGAGCGCAGTGAAGGCACGGGAAAACAATTTGCTCACAACGTTGTCGAGCATGTGGCAGACTGAGGATTCTTACTTTTATGAAAACTTCTATTTAAAGACCTTTTAAAAACCCCTAGAAAACACAATGGAGGCACTTACTTAATATTTCAAATGGTTTTTTATTGATGAATCTTCGCGAGATCCCTGCAGTTTGCGAGTAAACGTGTCTGTTCTTCTCAGGAGTGATCCTTGGGCTCCATTTTTACCTGATCACCCATGGCTCGAGAGTGACCAGCAGTACCACAAGTACACGCATTATGTAATTATCACCAGGAGGAAGCCATATTTGTCAATTTAGGAAGCCGAATGTTGCCTTTCAGCGCCAGTTTATTAGACAGTTCAGAATATGGAACTTTGTAAAATAGAAATGGGAAGTTTATGTTTAGGGATTTTCTTGCAAATGGAATGTAAAAAACAGTTTTTATTTTGCAATTTAAATAATTTTTTAACAATAAAGATTAGCGAAAAAACTGAGCAACGACGTTTCGGTGTCATCCTGGCACCATTTTCAAGTTAAAAAATATTTGTGCGAAAAGTAAACTAATTTATACCAATGGTAGAGGTGCGAAATTGAATAAATTAAGATTAAGATAGCTGTTCAATGTTCATGTTCATTCCAATGAGGTGTCAAACACTGGTAATGAGTTCAGTGTCTGTTCAAAGCCTAAACAAATACTTTTGCGCGAATGGAGTCTGACTGTGTGTTAAGGCAAAAGTATTTGTTTAGGCTTTGAACAGACACTGAACTCATTACCAGTGTTTGACACCTCATTGGAATGAACATGAACATTGAACAGCTATCTTAATCTTAATTTATTCAATTTCGCACCTCTACCATTGGTATAAATTAGTTTACTTTTCGCACAAATATTTTTTAACTTGAAAATGGTGCCAGGATGACACTGAAACGTCGTTGCTCAGTTTTTTCGCTAATCTTTATTGTTAACTGTATTTCCAAATTTAATCTTATAAATAATTTTTTGGTGAGCAAAATCGTACTCGCCAAACGGGTGAGTGATCAATTATTTGCACTCGCCCAACAGTTTAGACACTCGCCTGGGCGAGCGGGCAAGTGCTAATGTCCAACCCTGTTACAACATGTATCCATTTTTTTATTACACTACATGCAATCAACAAGTCAAACAACATCTTTGGTTCAGACTTGTATCAGTACTGCAGTGAAGTGATGCAATTCATGTTAAATCAGAAAATTAGTTAAATATTAATGAAGATACATCAGTTTTCACTGACCAGGTATTTCCATTATCAGCTACACTGTAGTATAGTAAATTACAGTGGAAGTGGTCAACGTCTACAGACTGTAGATGTACATGTAAAGGTAAGGTAATGAACTAGTGGTCTGGGCCGACAGAACTCATCTCAGTTTCCTTGGCATTAAGCGACTAGGAGTATTTCTACTTCACCGAGGACAGGGATGTTAGTTCATCATAGTATTACCCCCAGCATTAAGTTTGCTGTTCTCCATTTGCACACTGGGTGGAGAGAGAGACTGTGATGGTAACTCTAAAAGTGTCTAATGCGAGATTGACCCTGGACTGCTTGATTCAAAAGCCCAGCGCGAATTTGGTTATTGTAATAAGTTTACATGGAAAGTAGATATTAAATTAGTTGTGCTGCTCTACAATTTACTCTGGCCAGAAACAAACAAACAAACAAAAAATCAAATGAATTAACTGGCTAAAACAAAATTGTGCAAGAACTAGTTGTACTGCATGTTACAAGAAAATTAGTCTGCTGGCAGCTGGTTTCTCTCTAAGGGTCACTAGGACGAGTGTTTAGTTATCGCAAACAAAAAAGGACAGTATGGTGGTGGCCGAGTGGGGAAGAAGGTGGGACAAGGGCGGTATGGCTGAGTAGGGAAGAAGGCGAGACGAGAAAAAACCGTCTGCAGACTCTTTTTAACTTTTTAAACCCTCTGTCACCCCAACAATGGAGTACCTGATTGGTCAATATGTGCCCGACGACAGATAGTTGACAGAAGGTTAAATAAAGCGTCATAAGTTTCACACGAAGCACAACAAAGAGTCTTGAGCGACAAAATCTTCCTGATTATCAATGTAAAATGGGGTTGACTAGCCTGCACAACTCCTACGGTTCGTGACATTTAATTTGCCGTTCTCTCTTTGGTCATTCGATGTTTTTGCTGCCTCACTTGTGTTTATGAAGGGCACTTTATGTTGTGTTATAAGGAGGAATTTTAAGCAGAGTTGAGCCATATAAAGACCATGCTATGGCAAAATTTTTAGAGCTCATAGGTCTGCATGATTTCTGTTGTTATCTGGATGTTGCTTCGTCGAGTTTGACACCTCTGTAATTTGCCATGTGTTTATGCATTTTTTAGGCTCATTTCTTTTGCAAGATATGTTTTCAAGTCTCCAAGTATTTGCTTTCGAGGGACAAAATATGAGATTTGTCGTGAGAATGCTGCTTACTTGCATTCTATATTGTGATACCGGGCCCCGCTGTGATTAGAACTGTTTGCACGGTACAGGAGGTAGATTCTTGTCAAGGATATTTGTCCTCATACGTTTTTATTTTTCGGAGACGCTGTAGTTTTATTTAGAGAAAGCTATACGTTTCTCTGGAGACATTCCTATGTCTCTTGCAGTTATCTGATCGAGCTTATGTTTCTCGAGCTCGATGTATAGGTTTATTCCTCCTTTTGGTCATTCTGGCACCACATGATTCAAATGTAGTTGTTTACGCACAAGTCTGTTGACTGTGTTGTGTGTTTTATATGCCATTGTTCATCTAAGTTCAAGCAAAAATCCTGGCAGACTTTGGTTTTTCTGCGGATGATGGAGATTTTGACATACGCTTCCAGCGTTGTCGAGTTTCCGAAGTTTCTTCAACATTGGTTACGACAGGGTTTAATTTCGCCTTTAAGAAAAGGATTAGCTCAACAGTGTTCCGAATTTTTAACACGCACTTCACACAGACTCTGGAGGAATAATTTGTATTGTTGGAAATGGGAAGTCCCAGATCTTCAGATAAAAGTTCAGTCCAGAGGCCGTTTCTCAACACCTTTCTCCCTGGGAAGTTTAAATAAGTACTTCTCCGTGGATATGTGCTAAATGTTGTCGCCTTTTTATACTTTAAACCCACAAAGTAGACAGCAATCCCCAGAGAACGACCCGTTTTTTCGGTTTAAGTACGGAAGCAAGCGTCTTAGGTGTTTCTCTTGTGGACTACATCGAAGAGTGACCTTAGCTTTGTTTATGAAATTCACCTGACAAAAGAATTTGGTATTTCGTAAACATTACTCAAGGTTTGCGCAATCGGTTCATGTTACTCCCGCGAAAAACTAGTCGATTTTAATTGGTTAATTAGATTATTTTCGACAAGTTTGAATGTCCTCAAAAACGGCCGTCGATAAAATCCGGAACATGGAACATCCCGGAACATCCCGGAACATCGAATAATTATCATAATTATGTGAAAAATATGTAAAATTAAATTTTTAAAACTAAAATAAACAAAAATAAACTGGTATCAGCTTGAAATATGAGAAGATATTATTGGGGATAGGGGAGTCGGTAGAGGGGTAGGGAGCATTGGGTATTCATTCAACTGACCACAATGAGTGCAGGCTCCTCTTCTTTCCCGCCAATTGCGTCACGTGTCTTTTCAGCACTCTGTTTTTCAACACAAACATGGACGATTCTGACGATGAATGCCAGGTAATTCATTGCGTCTCCTTTTTTGATCTCTGATTTCTTCAACATCTGAGGTGTTTGTCTGTGCATCATACAGTTGCTTGTTAAGTCAGTATTGTGAAGTATATATGAACTAATTCATATTTGAACTGCAGTAGTAGATGAAAGTGAAGTATGATCATCGCAGTAAATTTTCCAATTTAAGCAACTGGAAAGAAGAAGCCTGAAAAAAATCAGGGCTTCAACGGGATTCGAACCCGTGACCTCCGCGATACCGGTGCGATGCTCTACCAACTGAGCTATGAAGCCACACATTGGGAGCGAGGTCAATTAATTGAGTTCATATCTCCCCGTGAGTGAAATGATGTGAAGTATATATGAACTAATTCATATTTGAACTGCGGTAGTAGATGAAAGTGAAGTATGATCATCGCAGTAAATTTTCCAATTTAAGCAACTGGAAAGAAAAAGCCTGAAAAAAATCAGGGCATCAACGGGATTCGAACCCGTGACCTCCGCAATACCGGTGCGATGCTCTACCAACTGAGCTATGAAGCCACACATTGGGAGCGAGGTCAATTAATTGAGTTCATATCTCCCCGTGAGTGAAATGATGTGAAGTATATATGAACTAATTCATATTTGAACTGCGGTAGTAGATGAAAGTGAAGTATGATCATCGCAGTAAATTTTCCAATTTAAGCAACTGGAAAGAAGAAGCCTGAAAAAAATCAGGGCTTCAACGGGATTCGAACCCGTGACCTCCGCGATACCGGTGCAATGCTCTACCAACTGAGCTATGAAGCCACACATTGGGAGCGAGGTCAATTAATTGAGTTCATATCTCCCCGTGAGTGAAATGATGTGAAGTATATATGAACTAATTCATATTTGAACTGCAGTAGTAGATGAAAGTGAAGTATGATCATCGCAGTAAATTTTCCAATTTAAGCAACTGGAAAGAAGAAGCCTGAAAAAAATCAGGGCATCAACGGGATTCGAACCCGTGACCTCCGCGATACCGGTGCGATGCTCTACCAACTGAGCTATGAAGCCACACATTGGGAGCGAGGTCAATTAATTGAGTTCATATCTCCCCGTGAGTGAAATGATGTGAAGTATATATGAACTAATTCATATTTGAACTGCGGTAGTAGATGAAAGTGAAGTATGATCATCGCAGTAAATTTTCCAATTTAAGCAACTGGAAAGAAGAAGCCTGAAAAAAATCAGGGCTTCAACGGGATTTGAACCCGTGACCTCCACGATACCGGTGCGATGCTCTACCAACTGAGCTATGAAGCCACACATTGGGAGCGAGGTCAATTAATTGGCTTCATAGCTCAGTTGGTAGAGCATCGCACCGGTATCGCGGAGGTCACGGGTTCAAATCCCGTTGAAGCCCTGATTTTTTTCAGGCTTCTTCTTTTAAGTCAGTATTCATAGTTTTGTGCCTATTCCATTGTCATGTTACTATTTATCATCCCTAGTTTTCCCGCCGCTCCACTAGGAACGCCTGGCACCATGACCCACTAAGTGCAGACTCGGCCTTTCCGGAAGCCCAAGTAACAAGCAAGTTATTATTAATAAACTAGTGGTAATCAATGATTTAAAGAGCAGCGCGTTCACGAGCAGTTTTCGCATGTCTGGTTTACTTTGGTGGTGTTCGAATGGCTCGATAGAAAACTAAGTTTGATCGAATGTCAGATAATGATCTGCACGTGAAGTTGAACTAGCGATGAATAGACTATAGCCCGCGGTAAAAGTATTTTTAATTAATTAACTATTAACTTGTACTGGACAAACATTTTCCAGGAGATGCATTTGAACTGTTGGTGACACTTAGAAATCAATTTCAGATCACCAACACTTGTAACAAATATTTCTAGAGACAATAAAGTTTTGACCACTGCGCAAGACAGCGCGCGTGTCGCCAAATGTTTTTAAATTTTGTGTTTGTATTTGTTTACACTGTCATCAGAGGTCAAGCAGTCCGAACTAGTTTAGACAAGAAACTCGATGCTGAAGAGTTTCTATTTCTATCTCATGGAGAAACTATTTTTCATGAGAAATCGTGTATATGCATATCTTTGTATTGACGTAATGAATTGAATAAAGAAATCACACTCGTGTACCCATACTTTTAGGTTTGATTAAGGAGTTCGAACGCCACCACCTTTCTGTGAAGAACAATAATAAAGGAGAGTCAAGTGATTAAACTGATGGTGAACGACTGGAAGGAATTGATTACTCTTCTTAGTTGCTAGCCTTCACTCATTGCAGTCACTTTCATTTTTCTTTCTCTTTTCCTTTTTTTATGTTTTTGTTTTGTTTCTATTTTCCGAGCTGATACTTGATTATTTTTGTTTGATTTGATTTTTTAAAATTTTATTTTACATATTTTTCGCGTAATTATGATAATTATTCGATGTTCCGGGATATTCTGGAATGTTCTGGGATGTTCCGGAATGTTCCATGTTCCATGTTCCTGATTTTATCGACGGCCTTCAAAAACATGAGAAGAGTCTGCAGTCTCCTTTTCTTCTCATGCGTGCCGCGCCCATGTCTCGTTCCATTCCCCTTTAGCCAAAACGTCTCGCCTCATAACCCCCGGCTGAAGTTCGAGAGAAAAACAGAGTGCCAGCAGTCTACAAGAAAATACACCATATGATGTAGAATAGTCGGAAAACCAACCTGTTTTTGTTCATCTGTTACCCCTGATACATTATCGTCTACATCCACGGATAAATTCCTGATTCCTACACATCTAGAGGTTTGTAAAAGTGAATTTCTAAACAGACCTGTTCTTACAACTCTTCGTAGAGCCGCCATGTTGCAATTTGTTTTTTAAAATGAGGTAAAACACAGAAACGAGACTCTCCCCAGGCTTCCATCACCAACTTGGATAGTGTAAACAAAATGGCGTTCGACAAAACCTGGTTTGTGCTGATTGCTGGTTGTGGGGTTTTGTCGCTTGCATTCTGGAATGGAATGAATGCAATAACTTTAAAGATGACTCTTTTGTGGATGTTTATCAGCTTTGGGTTTCTGACGTTGATAATGCATCTGTTTGGTTCGCCTATAAGTATTTTGCTGCACAAACTTTTCAAATCAGCTGACCCTACCCCACAAGGTATGATACTGCTACGTGTAAAAGGCTGGATGTCTGTTTGCGTGATAACATTACTTCTGAGGAAAAGCTGGCAAAAAAATTGTTTATATTGATTCTTACTTAAACCTACTTGAGTAGAATAGATTTTTTAACTTTACCAAAAGATATGACCATTCGCTTCTCTTAGCCATGAGAATGGCGCGGCACATTGCATACAGCTTCGAGGTACAGTAAGCTTACCGGTATGCTCCGTAAAAACTAAAATAATAACAATAAAAATAACTGACACCTTACGTCAGCTTTCGTTCTGGTGCTGAGGTAAGACGAAAAATCTTAAATCAAGATTTTAGTTTTTAAGGAGTGTAAGGGGAATAAAAGCAAAATAAATAAGCCTAATTAACGTTCCCTAAATATCGATATGATTTAATTTGCTTTGTTTCCAGAAGCCTATCCGAGGTGGTATGGTGTTAATTATTCTGAGATATCGTTTTTTGTGTACAATATACTGGGTTGCTTCTCAAAAGGAAATACGGTACATGTACATGTATTGTAAAAAGCAACCGCCCCCCCCCCCCCTCCAAGAAAAAAAAAGAAAAGAAAGGAAAAGAATTTACCGGTAGTAATTAACGAAAATTAATATTCCAAATCTCAAATGCAAAAATATGCCGTATGTTTAAAGATGATTTCTAGTCTTTACTACGCAGTCTCAGCACCTTAATGTTTATAGACATTATAAGTTCTCACTTGATGGAATGCAAATCAATGTTATTTGTATGAACTGCATACCTTATTTTTGCGGCCTTTCCAATTCTTTTTCCAACAGCTTCATTGATTTTTACAGCTGTGAATTTATTTCATCAAGTGATATTAGAAAGAACAAAACATAAAGCTTTGACCGATTCACATCCATAATGGCAGTAGTTTTGAAACTTTGAATTTACTTCATGTAAGTAGCTGTGAAATGTTTACATTTTGTGATGTCTTACATGAAACAAAACAAAAAAACACAAACAAACTCTTGAGAGTATGCAGTATGGACTGGAAATCATCTTTAATGGAAATAAAAAAGCGCAAGTCTGCAAAAAAGCTCCGTTCCTTATTCCTAGCTGCTTTACTGCTTATTGTGATCATATGACTTTGATGATCACTCATGTGTGGGATCCTACATGTAATCCCAAATGAGCATGCTCACAGACTGAAGCAACCTTTCACTACATGTACTTATCAGATTTTGACATTAATTTGTAAATTATATAGATTGCATATGTCTTATAAGGAAGCAGAAATGTTTAAGTAATATACAGCGTAAATTGTACATGTATGTATATGATTAATTGGTAATAATTAAATTTAGAATCACGAGGAAGATGATTTTGATAAATTTACAGAATGCTTATCTTTTATTATCCTTAGTAAATATTAGTGATGCTGAATTGAAAAAGAAGAGACAAAGAGCTTTGGAACTGAAACAATTTCTGTTAGATAATAAGGTGAGGCTAATTTCTTTTCTACATGCCATTAGACTTTCCTAGCCTTGTAAAAGTGATCTGAAGTGGCGGAAGATGGTTTCACGAATAGATCAAGACTAAGAAATTAAATGCTTAACCTACAGGTGTGTGTGTGAAATTTGGCTAAAATTATGTGAAGGACCATTTGGATCCCCTTTAATTGCACAATAATTACATAATTAACATGTACATCACTTCAAACATTTAATCCAGAATTGTTTTTCTCTACTGTGAGAACCCAGAATGACATGCTTTCCTGGTCTTTTTGTTAAATATTGAATCATGTTATATTACGGGTATGTGTTATATTACAGGTCACATTTCAGGGTTGTCCCCCTTGTGACTTGTCCACCATGTTTTGGAGATTTTTTTTGGCACACAGATTTCCAGAAACTACTGTCTGTATACATGGACGTGGAGGGACCTACCAAATCTTGAGGGGACTACTTAGTAGAGATTGCTACTGCCATTTACATCATTGTGTATTTGCTAGGCTAATTATACAACATTTTGAAATGCTATAGGTCGACATCTATCGAGAAAACATTCTAGGACCAAGGGAAGAAATGTTGAAGGCAAAACGAGAGGCTGAGTTTTACAAGTTTAATACCACTTGGAGAGGAAGGGGCCAGAGATTGGGGGTAAATCACCATAGTGATTCGTTTTCTGTGGTTATTATTTTAGTCAGGAAATTTTGTGATGTGTTTTCTTCTACACCAGATTGAGCAACTACACATAATGCAGTGGAAATTAGGTGTTCTCCACAGCTTTAATTTCATGTCTTTGAGTATTTTTGTAGCAGTACAAGTATGTGTTGAAAAAAAAAAATGCATTAATGGCCCTCTTGCAAAATGCAGACTTTTATTTTAAAAGACAATAATTTAACCCTCTTTTATATTTATTCTTAGGACTTCTACTTTTATGCATGTCAAGTAGAAGTTTCCTGAAGTTTTAATGTACATACCAGTTTAAACAGGTTTTGTAGATTGTGTAGCAAGTCTCTCGTCAGCATTCACTTTGTAATTGTATCAGATTAAATTTTTTTGCTTGGCTGTTTACTAGCTTGTCAGTTGGTTCTGGTGGATGGTGGGGTGGTTTTAGTGTGTTTTTCAACAGAATGGGAACAGCAGACTATTTTTTAAAATATATGTTTAAAAGTATATGATTTTGTGCATATTTTTGGTTCGTTTGTTTTGATTCTTTTGTTACCAAAGCTAGAAAGCTTCCGGATTCTGTTGACTTCATTGACTGAGTACATGTACCACAATGTAGTTAGTAAAAAATAAAGTTGCCTACTAAACAGAATCAAAATATTTTAAAATAATTGATTCTGCTTAGGCAAGTGTATTTTTATTAGTAGCTTTTTAAAAGTCTCATTCTTTTTGCATTTTTTCTTTGAAGAGACATGGAGCAGACCAAACTGAACATGACTTTTTGTCTCAAGAGTTCTTGATGCATGAAGATACTAGTTCAGTAGGAGGAACAGATAGTGAACAGAGCCACAGTAATGAAGAAACTATAGAGAACAATGAATGTGCATTTGATGCTGAATGCACATCAGGACAAGAACAGATTGGCACAGAATCGTTACGACAAAGGACAAATAAGCAGAGTCCTGTGGTAAGATATAAGCTTAATATGTATGAAGTACAAATAGTTGTTTCAGAAATCGTGCATTTGATACAGTTTAAACTTTCTAACATGACTCTTCCTCACAAAAGTACATCCCATCAATTTCCCAAAGAAATTAGCTTCCTAGTTGGACATTATTTAGCCTCATCATGCAGGTTTCTATGGATAAGGAATTCATAATGAACCCAAAAGTAGACATTACTTAACAAGTAGAAAACATGTACCGTGTTTCTATTGAGTTTTAGTATAAATCTACTAGCATTCTATCATGAATGCTGTTCTCTGATTGGCTACGCTACTCACTATCTATTCTGTGATAGATAGTGAGTAGCCTAGCAGTGTGCCCTTGTTAACAAAATGACTGCCGCTTCTTGGCGTTTCCAAAGTGTCTGTGAAGAGGATTTAGATAAAGTTTTGAACGACTGGTAGATTTATACTTGTAATATTACGAAGGACACAAACGGAGTAAAACGAGTTACACTTTACTCGAACTCGACACGATTACAACTGAACTTCAGGCTATAACAGAATACTAATAAACTAAAGCACCGCGGGAACAGGTCCCTAGAGGCACGTACTAATGCATATTATAACACCCTCCCTTTTATAGATAAGGAAAAGAAAACTAGCTTATAAATACACAATAGGAATAAGCATGAATTGATAAAGAAAGTAACTGAGCTCTGTGATAACGCGCTAAAGGTCTTAGTGTTCCAAGTGTTCTTAGTGTTCATGGCTTCATGTCAAAACAAAGTCATTTAAGTGTTTTGGTGGACGTCGCTGATGCACTGATCGTCTAAGCACCGGCTTGGGCGGTGATGTCACTGCAGCTGAAGGAACTTCCGAGCCACTCGGAGACGAGCTTCCTTGACTCGACGCGGGTAGACTAACTTCTCCAGAAGAACTTGTCTGCGACTCGTACGACTGTGCAAAAGAGGGAGCGGGCACCTCTGGTACCTCAGTAGATATCTCATTAGGTATCTCGTCTGTCAGTGGCGGTGATGGCTCATTTGTCAAACGTAGGTGAACACGGTTGCGACGCACAACATTGTAAGGCGTCTCGACCTCGTACGATCTCTCGTCCAGTCGCTTTCGTACAATTCCTTTCTGCCATTCGCGCTTGCCCAACTGGAACGGTTTCAGTCTCACAGTATCTCCTCTCTTTAACGAATCCAGATCAATAGCACCTCTGTTGTAATACTGAGCTTGTCGCTGTTTGCGCTGTTCAAGCTTGGCTTGGCACCGCTCACTGTCTGGAACTGCCTGTGGTGCAAGCAGGTTGGCTGTTAAATTCTTTAAAGGTTTTAATGATTCCTAGTTTTACTTTCATTTTTACAGCTTAGCTATTTTATTTGTTAGTAATTTTTTATCACTGATGTAAATTTTTAATGTAAATTTTATTTTTAATAACATTTTTTACTGTAAAGCGCCATGAGCCATGGATATGGCGCTATATAAATCTATTATTATTATTATTATTGGCTGTCATCGGTAGTAGACTTCTAGCCCTTCTGTTGAAGAGGCGCTGTGCTAGACTAATTTGGATAACGGCAGATGGGGTGTTACGATGATCGAGTAAGGCTACAAAAGCATCCGATCCACTGGACTTGCACTTTCTGAGAATTTTCTTAGCCTCCTTCACTGCACTCTCTACTTTACCATTTCCTTGGCTGTGGTGTGGACTGCTGGTCAGATGTTCAAAGTCCCAGTCTTTCGCGAATTTCAGGAAATCGCGTGACGTAAATTGTGAACCGTTATCTGTCACCAGCTGCTCGGGAATACCGTGGCGCGCAAAGTAGGCCCTTAACTTCCTGATGACACACACCGACGAAGGAGATCTTAAATAGTCCAGTACAAAGAAATCGCTGTAATAATCTGAGGTGACTAAGTAGGTTTTTCCTTCAAGCTCAAACAAATCTGCAGCCACTCGTTGCCGGGGTCGATTTGGTGTCTCAGGGGACATCATTGTTTCCTTGACTTGACCCTGCTCAAACTCTCGACATGCCTCACAGATTGACATATAGTTCTTAATGTCAGCTGTCATCCCGGGCCAATAGAGACACTCACGGGCTCTGTTTAGACAGCCATTAACCCCAAGATGTGAGTTGTGAATTCGTCTTAACAGCTCGCTCCTCGACGCTCGTGGAACCACGATGCGCTCTCCCTTAAAGATGAAACCATCCTGGATCGACATCTCATCGCGCATGTTGAAGTAAGGAGAAATGACACTAGGCACGTTACTCTTATGCTCTGGCCAGCCCTTCTGAATCACTGCTTTCAGCACTTGAAGAGAGTCATCTGTTTCGGTATCTCGCTGAATCTGCAGAAGCCTTTCTTCCGATACGGGCAGATACTTCATCATGCTGATTGTCTCGAACTCATTCTCGTCTTGCTCACCGGCAGGGAGAAATGCTCTCGAGAGGATATCGGCCAGAAACATCTTGCTTCCCTTCTCGTACCTCACCTCCAGGTCATACTTCTGAAGACGAATTATCATACCTTGCAAACGCTTGGGGGCACGGTGCAAGGGCTTCTTGAAAATTGATTCTAGCGGCTTGTGGTCGCTGAAAACGATAGTCTTATTGCCAAACGTGTAGTCGTTAAACTTCTCCACGGCGAAAACAATCGCAAGCATTTCTTTTTCCATAACCGGTCTCGGTCTCTGTTAGTGCTCGGCTTGCATAAGCAATGGGGTGACCGCCTTGCATCAGGGCTGCGCCAAGACCAGCTTGACTGCTGTCACATTGCACTGCTAATGGCTCCCCAGGCTTGTAGTAGGTTAGCACAGGAGCAGATGCGATGAGGCTCTTCACTTCACTCCAAGCACGTTCTTGCGCGTCGGACCAACACCATTCCACTTCTTTATGGGTAAGGTCGCGTAGCGGCTTCATTACGTCAGACAGGTTTGGCAGGAAACGACTGAGGTAATTTACCATACCATTCAAACGTGACACATCCTCAGGCTTTTCTGGTCGCGGCATTTCTGTAATTGCCTTGACTTTCTGTGGATCTGGCTTCAGGCCCTCTGATGTCAGAACATGTCCATGAAAAGGGACTTACACTTATATTCCAATTTCGCGCGGTTGAGCTTTATGCCCTTCTGCTGACACCTCTTCATGAAACCCTCCAGGGAACTATCGTGGTCAGTATCATCTCTTCCATAGATTAGTACGTCATCGGCAATACACTTCACACCAGGCAGGCCTAACAACTCTTGATTCAAATGCTTTTGAAATATCTCGCTCGAGACACACAGCCCAAACGGTAAACGAAGCCAGCGGTATCTTCCATGGGGAGTTGCAAAAGTTGTCAACAGACTAGACTCATCATCCAGCTCCAATTGCCAGAAAGCGGATGCGAGATCAACTTTTGTAAACACACGAGCCTCGGCTAAATCGGGCAACACATCATCAATGACCGGGATCTGGTATCTTTCTCCCTTTAAAGCAGCATTCAACGGTTTTGGATCAGTGCAGACGCGTAAATCACCAGACTTTTTCACAGCAACAACAAACTGGCTGACCCATTCAGTCGGCTGATTCACAGGAGCAATAACTTTTAGATCCTGCAACCTTTTGAGTTCTGCCTTGAATTTTTCCTTTGCAGATACAGGTACTTTCCTGGCTGGGAGAATCACTGGTTGACAAACCGGATCAACTTGCAGATGAACCTTTCCAGGTAGCTTGCCAAGACCATTATCAAATACATCTGGGTATTTGTTAGTAAGATCGTTTTCTAAGTTCTCCACAGCGCTAACAAAGTTCTCCTTGTGTACGGTTAACCAACCCATCTTCTCGGTAGCGTTTAAACCCAGGAGTGGAGTTAGATTCTCCTTGACGACTAAGAATCTCACTTTATTCCTTGTATTAGTTCGGGGATTGACAACGGGCAGAGCACACGTCCCAGCAGGCTTGACCTTGGTGCCATTCCACATAATGAGGGACTGGGAACAAGGTTCAAGATCCACACCTTTCACATGTTTACATGGCACAATGTTGGCACTAGCTCCACAGTCAATTTGAAATCTCACGGGTTTCTGCTGAACCAGCATCTGAGCAAACACAGCTTTATCCTTCATAGCTTGAACTCTTACAACACTGATCTCTTCCAAGTCTTCGTCGCTCTCAAAGGCGTTAACCGCGGCATCTTTGCACCCTTTCGCAAAATGATTCTTTTTCTTGCACCGCTTACACACTTTGCCCCACGCAGGACACTTCTTTCTCTCAGGAGCATGTTCATAGCCACAAAACTTGCTCGAAATTTTCCTTCCCGTTTGTCCGTCCGGCGTCGGAACTCGAGGCTTCTTTTTCTTAGACTTGACCTGGTTAATGTTATGCACCGGTTCCGATAGCGACTTCAAGTGCAGCGCCGTAACTTCTTCGCTGCGGCAGATATCGATACACTGATTCAAAGTGAGATCTCGAATTCTCAGTAGCCTCTTGGTGGTCTGCTCATCTTTAATACCAAGCACAATGCGATCACGGATAAGACTATCGCGCAAGCAGTCACAAAAGTTGCATGTCTTAGCCAACGTTTTCAGCTCAGCAACAAAACAATCGACCGACTCGGTTGAAAGCTTATCCCGCTTATTAAAACAGTATCGCTCGTTGATCTCATTGACTTCTCCAATGCCTGGACATTATTAATTATTCATGACCGGCGAAGCGGCAAATTTGAATGTTTGCGTGTCGTGAAATGCCCTGATTAAGAGAAGAAAGGGTCCAAATTGGCCCAATAGCGTTGATAAAACTTACTGTTCTGGTTTGCAGGAGTTAAAACTTCAACTTTCACGCGCGGCTTTTTGAAAAAGAAGGTTGAATCTTCAATTTAAGCCGTTAAGTAAGTTGATATATGAGGTATAAGGAGTAGCTTTTTGCTCTTGAAAATGGGCAAAAATTGGCCATTTTTTGTATGGGGACCGTTTTCAGAAGCAATTTTCAGACCATCTAAACCGGCCTTCCTAATTTTCACGCACGGCAAATGAAAGATGGCTTTTTACTGAAACAAAACCCGTTTCAAATTTGAAAATCGATCCACAGGAACCTGTAGCTTTTTGAGTTTGAAAACTTCTTGTTGGAGTTGCATTTGAAAATGGCGCGTCTTCGATGGAAGAGCTATTGTCTTAAGCACACGTCTGTATAACAATGGCTGTCAAAACTAAACAATACCCATTCAAGAAAACCACTTGACTGTAACTGAAATATTCATTACCGCGAATTTCAAAAGTATGCTGTCGGCGCAGCTGATTCATTCGAAAACCTGTTGCTCAATGAACATGGAAAGCGAAATCGTAAGTGATCGGGAGCTCTTTTCAGAGCTCTTCGAAACCCCGATCCATCCCCTGCTGATCAACATAGTACCTCCGTTCGTCAATGAAAGCAATGGCATATTTCAATTTCAACTGAATGGCGAAGCTCTTTGGATATGAAAGAAAGAACCAATTATTTTTATTCCTATCAAAGTTTTAGGGGATTTCAAGGCGAATAAAGTAAAGTAAACATCGCCAATTACTTTAAAAAAACTTCAAAGAGGCCAGCGAGTTATTGTGTGACAACAACAGCGCGAAGACTCGTGTCAATCGGTCAGATTTTTTTGAGAAACTCGGCTTTCAAGACCAGATCTTTAGCAAAGAAACAATTATTTTTATTCCTAGCAAAGTTTTAGGGGATTTCAAGGCGAATAAAGTAAGGTAAGCATCGCCAATTACTGAAAAACTTCAAAGAGGCCAGCGAGTTATTGTGTGACAACAACAGCGCGAAGACTCGTGTCAATCGGTCAGATTTTTTTGAGAAACTCGGCTTTCAAGACCAGATCTTTAGCAAAGAAACAATTATTTTTATTCCTAGCAAAGTTTTAGGGGATTTCAAGGCGAATAAAGTAAGGTAAGCATCGCCAATTACTGAAAAACTTCAAAGAGGCCAGCGAGTTATTGTGTGACAACAACAGCGCGAAGACTCGTGTCAATCGGTCAGATTTTTTGAGAAACTCGGCTTTCAAGACCAGATCTTTAGCAAAGAAACAATTATTTTTATTCCTAGCAAAGTTTTAGGGGATTTCAAGGCGAATAAAGTAAGGTAAACATCGCCAATTACTGAAAAACTTCAAAGAGGCCAGCGAGTTATTGTGTGACAACAACAGCGTGAAGACTCGTGTCAATCGGTCAGATTTTTTTGAGAAACTCGGCTTTCAAGCCCAGATCTTTAGCAAAGAAACAATTATTTTTATTCCTAGCAAAGTTTTAGGGGATTTCAAGGCGAATAAAGTAAGGTAAGCATCGCCAATTACTGAAAAACTTCAAAGAGGCCAGCGAGTTATTGTGTGACAACAACAGCGCGAAGACTCGTGTCAATCGGTCAGATTTTTTTGAGAAACTCGGCTTTCAAGACCAGATCTTTAGCAAAGAAACAATTATTTTTATTCCTAGCAAAGTTTTAGGGGATTTCAAGGCGAATAAAGTAAGGTAAGCATCGCCAATTACTGAAAAACTTCAAAGAGGCCAGCGAGTTATTGTGTGACAACAACAGCGCGAAGACTCGTGTCAATCGGTCAGATTTTTTGAGAAACTCGGCTTTCAAGACCAGATCTTTAGCAAAGAAACAATTATTTTTATTCCTAGCAAAGTTTTAGGGGATTTCAAGGCGAATAAAGTAAGGTAAACATCGCCAATTACTGAAAAACTTCAAAGAGGCCAGCGAGTTATTGTGTGACAACAACAGCGTGAAGACTCGTGTCAATCGGTCAGATTTTTTTGAGAAACTCGGCTTTCAAGCCCAGATCTTTAGCAAAGAAACAATTATTTTTATTCCTAGCAAAGTTTTAGGGGATTTCAAGGCGAATAAAGTAAGGTAAACATCGCCAATTACTGAAAAACTTCAAAGAGGCCAGCGAGTTATTGTGTGACAACAACAGCGTGAAGACTCGTGTCAATCGGTCAGATTTTTTTGAGAAACTCGGCTTTCAAGCCCAGATCTTTAGCAAAGAAACAATTATTTTTATTCCGTGCAAAGTTTTAGGGGATTTCAAGGCGAATAAAGTAAGGTAAACATCGCCAATTACTGAAAAACTTCAAAGAGGCGAGCAAGTTATTGTCAACAACAGCGTGAAGACTCGTGTCAATCGGTCAGATTTTTTTGAGAAACTCGGCTTTCAAGCCCAGATCTTTAGCAAAGAAACAATTTTTTTTATTCCGTGCAAAGTTTTAGGGGATTTCAAGGCGAATAAAGTAAGGTAAACATCGCCAATTACTGAAAAACTTCAAAGAGGCCAGCGAGTTATTATGTGACAACAACAGCGTGAAGACTGGTGTCATCAGTCAGATATTTTTGAGAAGCTCGGCTTTCAAGACCAGATCTTTAGCAAAGAAACAATTCTTTTTATTCCTTGCAAAGTTTTAGGGGATTTCAAGGCGAATAAAGTAAGGGAAACATCGCCAATTACTGAAAAATTTCGAAGAGGCGAACGAGTTATTGTGTGACAACAATCTCCGAAGTTTTTGTCACAGAATAATTCGCTCGCGTGAAGATAAGAGTGTTATTCCGTGGATAATTATTCTCCGGAACTTCTTCTGTGATATCCTTTACGTAAAGAAATCACACCAAAACCATGCTATACATCTAAAATCTCATTTAGACTATCAGATAGTCTAAATCTGTGCTATTTGGAATGTATGTTTATGTGGTACGAACATGTACGAACGTGTATGTAGGTGGTACGAAAATGGGTGGTACGAAAAGACGTTGGTACGAAAAACCCGGATACATGTAATGGCCTATGGTAAAAATCGGATGCAAATATCCATTACAAGTCCAACGCTTGAAATAGCCAGCTTGAAATACGCGATATCGGAAACAATAGAATAAAGAATAACTTTCGAGGCCTTTATTTCTTAGCCCCGCCTTGACAAGTTAATGAGCTAAGGCAGTATTCCCTTCGGAGGAAAGCGTACGTGATCTTTGACCAATCAGAGCGTCCCTGTTTACGCTTCGCTGCTAATATTACAGACCTATAATTTTTATTCGACTGCAAGTAAATGTCCCGAGAACAATAGGCATTCTACGCGATGTCCATTTTAGCCATGACCACTGGCCAATTATTCGAATCCTCGTCCTCGGTGTAGATAAATGTTTTGATAACTTTCAAAGCTTCATCGCCGATCGTGTACTTGAACATCGCAAGCTGATATTGAGAGCTTTCTCGGTCTAGCCTAGAAATAACAAAATAGTTGTACTTTTCCTTCCAAAGCTTCCAGTTCTCGGCTACTTCTCCGCTGGGCCGCAAAGCAACAGGTTGAGGCGGCGAAATTTGATGAAACATTGGAGACTGGTTCGTTGAAGGTTGAGCAACTGTGGAAGAGCTTCCACCGGTTCCACTATGGCCTTCCTCATCGCTCATGTCGCTGACAGTTTAATTCGTCGACGACTAAGAGAAACTAGACCAATTTTCCGTTCGCTGCCGCGATGTAATAATACGAAGGACACAAACGGAGTAAAACGAGATACACTTTACTCGAACTCGACACGATTACAACTGAACTTTAAGCTATAACAGAATACTAATAAACTAAAGCACCGCGGGAACAGGTCCCTAGAGGCACGTGCTAATGCATATTATAACAATACTAAAACAATTAGATTATTTGCTCTCGATTTCTATTCATGATAGATGACTCGGGCTGTGCACTAGTCAACTATCACACGCTAGAAATCTCGAGCTCATGATTTAATTGTTAAATAGAAACACGAGTGGAAGTTTGGAAGAATGAGAAATGCTGTTTATCTATCTATCTATCTATCTATCTATCTATCTATCTATCTATCTATCTATCTATCTATCTATCTATCTATCTATCTATCTATCTATCTATCTATCTATCTATCTATCTATCTATCTATCTATCTATCTATCTATCTCTCTCTCTGTGGGAACACGAGCCACAGGCAATGTAATTGTTAAATAGAAACACGATTTTTGACCAATCAGTGCATATATTTTCTTTGGGTTATTTTCTAAATCAACTTGTTACTCTTTCAGTATATCACAAACATCAGAAATATAACATGATTCATTTATTTTTGTCATTGACAGTTACCTGAAGAGCCAAAAGTAAAAGAGAAAGGGGTAAGCATTGTATGTCCTTGGTACTGATATGTGTAGCAAATGTTAATTTGTTTTCCATGATAAAATTAATTTTTTTTCCTTGTCAGGTCATAACTGTTGCCCTTCGTTGTCCTGATGGAGCAGTTCAAAAGAGGCGATTTACTGTAGAGTCACAGATTAAGGTGCTTACTTTAACCTCTCTCTTTATCTACTCCGTTTGTAGCTGGAGAATGCCCGTTTTTCATGTCAGATTTATGATTTTTGTGAGCTCTCTGTTTTAGTGGTTAATTGCAGAACTCATCCTTCTCCTGTTTTGATTTTAAATGTAGAGGTCTCCTTAATTCATATACATTACCATAATTAATACACGTAATAGACAATTTAGACATGATACGCAAAAGTTAGAACCACTCCTTGGTGCTTTTACTGACGACCTCATGAGAACATTGTATCGTAGCTTTGATTTGAATGGTAGCACATAGCCGAAGAAGGTATCCGATCGTTTCGCAAACGAGTTGTTTCGCCAACGTCTCGTTCGCCAACGTCTTATGTCGATTCGCCAACGTCCTACTGGTCAATTTGCCAACGTCTAAATAAAGGTTACTTTCGTTTTTTGTGCTTGTAAATATTTGATGCTATATATTGTAATAAAATTGCTGTTGTTATTTACTTGACGTGCCATTTTATTTCTAGCTCGATTATAAGGCTGGAAAATGAAAACAAACTCTGTTTGCTTCAGAAAAAAATCGTAATGCATTATCAGCGAATTAGTGCGGTAGTTGCAAACCTTTTGGAAGCCATCGGACTTCGGTATTCAACAGTCAATTTTCACCGTGAAAATTACCACGATGTAGTGCCCACGAGCCGGCTGGTGAAACTATCAAAAACATGCAAATTGATCTAAAGTCAGTCGAGCGAAACTGGCAGTGACTTAAAATTTCTTGACTCAAGGATCACCCAAGGATCAGGATAAGTAAGTAAGTAAGTAAGTACTTTATTTAGACACATTTCACCAGTGAGCCTGGGGCTCGTTTAAATGTGAACGTCTATGCTAAAATTAAAATGTAGAATTTAAATATATTATCTATTCAATAAAAGTACAAAAACGAGACTATAAAATTTAAAATTGAAAAACTAGACTATAAAATTTAAAAACTAGACTATAAAAATTTAAGTATATAAAGTTTAATTAAATCGATACAAAGATTGCAGCAACAATTGGCCTCGGTAGTCAGGTTAACCTTGTTCAGTAAATTTTTAAAAATTCTAAGAGAGGACGCTCCTCTTATATTGTCAGGTAGGTTGTTCCATAAACGTGAAGTTATGTAGCGATAAGATTTATGCAAATACTTTGATTTAAAGGTAGGCTGATTAAGCTTACAATAGCCTCTTAGGTCATAATTGCTAGAACGCAAGGAGAACAATTCCTTGATGTAGTTTGGCCCCGTAATAAAGAAAGATTTATAAAGAAGGATAAGGGCTTGCATGTATCTGCGATACTCCAGGGACTTGATGTTTACTATCTTAAGTAGATCGCCATGTGGAGTTGACTTGGGCAGATTCATTAGTGTTCTGATAGCAAACTGATTAGTAAATTCTAGCTTGTTAGAAAGTCCAGATGAAAGTCCCACTAAAACAGGTACACAGTATTCCAAGTGTGGTAAGATGAAGGCCTTGTAAATATTGATCATCACATCAGCAGGTATAAACTTTCGTACCTTCCTAAGAGCAGTAACTTTAGCATTGACTTTATCACATACAGATTTAACATGGGCCTTGTAAGTTAATGAGCTGTCTATAGTTGGGCCCAAGAGTTGTAATTCTTTAACTAAATCTAAGGGTGGCTTGGTACGATCTGCAAAAAGCTGGAGATGTGTTGGATTGTCGCCCAATGATAGCACTTTGGTTTTTGCCTCATTTACACTTTAGTAGTTACACTTAAACCATGATTGAAGCATATCAAAGCTATTCTGTGAAGTGAACTCTAGAGCATTTGGATTGCGGTTTGATAAGCATTGTGTTGTATCATCAGCATATAGCCTCAAATTAGCATCAACAACAAAGTAAGTGAGGTCATTAATAAATAAATTAAATACAACAACACAAATAAATACAAGAACACAACACAGTGTCCCTGGCCAAGGCTCTAACCCGGACCACTCGATCCGGGGACGAGCGCACTAACCATGAGGCCACCGCGCTTCCCTCACATGCGCGGCCTTAATTCGCTGACTTTAGTTGTCTTTATTGACAGGTACTGTTTACCTTTGCTGACTGGTTGGGTTACACGCCGTCTCGTCATGTTATCTTGACAACGTATCCAAGGAAACAGCTATCTGATGTAACACAAACTTTGCACGAGGCCGGATTAACACACGATACAGCGCTAGTGCTGGAAGAAATATAAAATAGTATTTTATGATCTACAAGGTGTCTACAGCTACATAGACGAGACTAAACTCTTTGATATAGCCCGAAAAACAAATTCTTATTAAGTTTTGCCGTAGGTTTCAGTTAATATAAGTTATGAGAATGTGGTAGTCCATCAAGAGAGTAGGTTACTATCTTCAGACACCGGTTGTATTCCCTGGACCTATGTACAGTATTGAACTAGAGGTCCGTGTAGGGGAAATATTGTTTTTGTGACCAATTTATAGGCTCAAAGGCAGGCGCAATACACGTGATTAGATGGCTATAACAGCAAAATTTTTCGCACATCTTAAGTAGGAATTAAAGAACTTAATTTCCGTAAATTTTAGTAAGAAGATTCCTCTTTAAGAGAACTGAAAGGCAAGCCTGCAAACTGTCATCGACTCGTAGTTTTGTTTACTGATTGTTGTATCCATGCAATAACCTACATATCCGAGTCCGCGCGTTTTGGTAGAGATGTTTCCACGACATTCTGATTGGATCCGCGCAAGGGGCACTATTTTACTGTAAAGAAAAAAAACAGTTTTAGCCAAGAACTGAAAAAAACAGAAGACTTTCCCTCCGGTAATATGATAAATAATAAAGAAAGACCGGCTCAGAACAAAAGTTCGTGGAAATGAAATGTTTCGACGTTTTATCAGTTGTGGTTTTTATTAATCACGTGACCTTCGGCCACGAGAGGATGTTTTTGCACTGTACACAATGGTGGTAAATCCAGGCCCTCTCTCGTGTTCTCCAAATTCTCCGCGTTCATCATAACATTGCGTGTGTCATTGTAGGTAATAACCCAGAAAAAAGACAATGTGTGCCAGTATTGTTAGAAGACAATTTCCCACCACAGCAGTATATTTTTATTATCTTATTCTTTTACGGCATTAAACATAATTAAAGATAAATGTACACAAAATGTATGATAACATAATTTAACCAAGGGCACTTAACGACCGTTTACCCTTCAAAAAATGGGAAGGACGGGAGAAGGCTCTTTCAGCCGGTGAGTAGATTCTGTCATTCGTCCCTTGACTTGGTTATTTATCATGGATAAAGTAATCTATGCGTGACATGCAGTTTGCCAGCTTTGCCGAAAAGCTCTTTGTTCTTCTCGTGTCTCCTTTCCAGTCTTTACCATCTTCGAAGGGAAAAGCGCTCTGGGACGAAGTTAAAATCTTCTTATTCCGAACGGGAAACTCCCAGCTTGTTATTCCTCGTTTTGTAGACTTCTTATTCAGTTCGTGCTCAACAGAGAACTCCTCAAATGAGCAAGGTGGTTAATTACGAGATGCTCTGTCATCATTCAATCAAATCGTGGCAAACGTCAGTTTGTTCCGATATTAACCTGGCATCATTAAAATTGTTGAGTGCAGGAAACAGCGGACATAATCGTATTCAAGGTAGTGTAACATGACCAGTTCACTGCAGTTAAGGCCTGGACAAGGTAGAAACTGGTTATAATTTGTTGATGGAGTAAAACGCACTCACCAAATGCTTAATTGTTCATATCCACACTGGTTTGCTTGCGGGAAGCTTTTATTTGATGGTTGGGGCAACTCTTTCAGTAATATCTCTATCAGTAATATTTAAGAGAGTCACGTTTTACAATTAAATTTTACAGACATTTGGCGGATCAATCTGATAGTGTAGTAGTATAAGAGGGATGTTAGGAAACAGGGGTTCCGGGTTTGACACTGGGTGGTTACTTACAAATTTCCTTTTTTCTTTAATTTAGTAGAGAAAAATTCATTGATAGTTTAAAAAAAATTTTAAGTGTCGCGAAAATGGCATCGACCGTCTACGAAACGGACAACTGCGCCGGCGGCGTTTGATCGAGAAAACACGGTAATTCGAAATTTATTTTTGTGAGATTATGCAATATTATGGCATAATCTGATATAGTTACCGGTCATGTCCGGCGGTGCTGGACATGGTCCACGTGACAGTATTCGACCAATCATTTGTCGTCTCGGCCGGAGCGATGGAGGACACATTTTACGTTGCGAATGGAGAGTAACTTGTCGTTTCTCGACCAATTTCCGCACTAATCATGAGAATCAAACGAACCTTTTCTAGGAGCTGCTAGTGTAATAACTAGACCAGTTATTTGCCAAGTCTCTAGTGCAGGTAAGCATTTTTTACATCAGAATTAGTCAGTGGAAATCATGCTATGTGGAAAACGTTGGTTTACCACACGCGCTTGACATGGATATTCTTTTGGTCGCTTGCAAGGTAACAGGGATCAGTATTGTGGATTATTTTTGCGTGAAACTTTACTTTGAGAGTTGAACTTTAGGAAAAGTTCGGCGGGCCCAGTCGGGCCCCGCCGTTTTAAGGGTCAAAATCGGACTTGAAGTTTGGGGCATTTTCCTTGATTTGCCAGATTTTCGCGGTGTTTCGCGAGAGTGATTGTGTGATTTTTACCGTTGTTTTAAGAGTATAATTTTGTGGCTCGGCTTGTTCCCTATATCTTAATGTTTTCTTGTTATTTTTTTTTTTGTAGTGCGTATGTCATCCGTTTGTTTGGCCGATGTTCAAAAGTTTTGGATCCTGCTTTGGATACTAGTCCATTAAAGATATGTCATTTACAGTGAAATTTTCACTATCATGATCACTGCCTGTCTTGAATTGTTATCTCAAACAGAATTTACTACTCTTAGATGTTATTGTTCAGTCATCTATGGCTGATTATTTTTGATCTCCCACTTCTTTATGCTTGTTTTCCTTTGAATGTTGGTAGTGGTGGGAGAGTATAAATTAATGAATAATAAGTGTCTCATGTGTATATTTACACATGGTTGTCAACCTTACTAGAGCAGAACCAGCCAATGTGTTTGAAGCAAATGCTAAATTACCAACCGGTATTTTAAAAGACTATGGGCTGGGAATCAACTCTGCTATATTTCCTAAGAACTAAATTTATCCACTTACACTGTAATGATTAAACAAGGAAAGCTACAGCATGCTACTGTTTAGGACCTTAAATTTAGAATGGATCAAGACAGAATACAATGAACCTTAAACTTCAGCAGAGGTGTGATATGAGGACATGCAATGAAGACATGTCAGGACCATGAGCTATTCATTCATTGCTAATTGACCGTGCCTATCATTCACAATATTCCAGTTTACTAATTTATTAATGTTGGCCGCTGTTTTCAGAATGTGTTTTTTTGGGTCCTTGTCAGCACCTTGCAAATATTAGGTTTAAATAGCATACTTTGGAATTGAAATATTATTTTCAAGTAAATGTAAGTCAGTTTTTTTTTCACATCTCCCATCTGCAATTTTAGTTGCAACCACTATAAATAGCATGAGGTATATTATTTGTCCAAAACATTCATCTCATGTAACTCAACCAAGCCTTCTTTCCATTGAGCCCGATTTCTCTTTTACATGGCCTCACGTACTGAGAACCAAGGAATGGACACTAGGAGAAAATACAAGTTACATCCAACACATAAGCACAAGGTGAAGAAATCTCTGACTCATATCATCAGTTTGAACATTGATATTGCCAGTGGCAATGTCTGAGGCAAAGTCACATTCAAGGAAGTTGAGCAAGGCCAAAATCGTGGTTATCACATTGACTACAAAATGGACCACACAGTACATATTTAATTTTGGATTTGTGAGTTAAAGAAGAATTTGCTGAAAGTGTGACCTGGTATAGGGGGCCAATACAATTATTTTTTACCACTTACATTGAAACAAAACATACCCTACTTCTCCCATTAAGCTTCTAGTTTTTTAATTCCATTTATTGCAAATTATTTTCGTTATTTTGAAAGAGTCATCGCTAATTAGCAAATTAGCAAGCTGTTTATGATTCCTTTTGATTCATAAGAGTCGATAAGAAAATGCAGCGGCGTAAACTCGATTAATCAAGCTTTACACAAGTTTTCAAGGACAAAACATTGCTTTGATTTCGAATTATTCAACCCTTTTCTTCGTAGGTTTTACCTCTCAGCTCTCTTATCGTCGAACGAAAACACAATATCTCTCAACAACCATTTTGTTGGCCAGCGATACACTGATACACTTCATACACAAGTCGAGATATCTAAGAAGGAAAGTGCCGAAGGTAAGTTCAATTCCGGATGAAGATGAGGATGTCAGAAACGGAAATAATTTGTCTTTTAACCGTAGAGATGACTAGAGATTCGACGAAGCGCGAAGCTTCGACTCCTAAAATCAGCTGTTCCGCACCGAAAATGGTGGCTTTGTAAATCGAGCCGAAGTCATCTACAGCTATTACTTGGCCCGAGTAACATTTGATATGGATGTCATTCCAGATTTCTTTCAGCATCGGAAGCGAGCCAACCTCTTATAAGTCATATTTCCACATCACCTTCAGCGCGCTACTTTTTTAATGTTAAAATGAAGTGGGCTATATTTCGCCCGGCAAGCTTGAAACCGAGGGTTAGATTATTTTTCCCTGTCGATTTAACTAAAAACCAAGGTCATCACGATTTAGTTTAGAGTCCCTGGGACTGGGAAATATCGTCCAAGTTCTTGGAAATCAAGCTTAAGTTGGTCAAAATCAAGCTGCGCGTAAGCCGGTCTGGGCTACTTTTTCAGTGTTGAAATTAAGTGGGGCTATATTTTCGGCCAGTAAGCTCGAAACCGAGCGTTCAATTATTTTTAAGGTTAATTGGAATAAAATGGCTTACCTTATGTTTGCTTTGCGTTATTTTGATGTGTCTGGGTTCTAGGAGGTGGCTTAGAGCCATTTAGGCGAGTTTCACTTTTCGGCGGTTTGCTTCCCCCTAAAGAGAAACGAAACTTAGGCGTGCGACCTACTGGCCAGACGGCCCGCGTTCAAAGCTCTCTAAATTCCACAAAAAATGTTCCAATCTACTCAAAATTACCTCATGGCAGCCGTCGATAACTCTTCTTCTCATTCGCTTTCTCCCAAAGTTCCAAAGTTTATCTTAATCACCCGAGAATCGCTGCTTTTCCAGCTCTTGCTTTCCATTTTTGCTCCGTCTCGATCCGTAACCGATTCTCTTGGCCACAGGATTTGAATTTCGTGACAAAGTCGCCTCCAACTGTTGAGAGGCAAGGGGGCATTTCTTGAGGCGGTTGGAGGCGACTTTGGCACGATGGCCCGGTCGCTTAGCTAGAAATTCAGAAAAGAAAAGAAAAAAAAACACTAAAACTGTGGGCCCCAAAATTATATCACGCACAAAATATGTCACACCTTGCCGAAATTTACAGCCTGTTTCCTCGACGCATTACCGCGGAGTATGTCATTCCTATCTGTATATTCGTAGGTGTGTTCTTACGAAATGTAAACTCTTGTACGAGTTAGGTATATATACAGGCGCTTCGTGTTGTGTTGTTAAACTCCCTGACGAAGTGTACGTTAGTCACACGAAACGCGTAGGAGAAATAAAGAAGTTATACAACTACAGTTCGCAGAGTGCTGCTCACTAGTTAAGTTTTTATTAAATTGTTCTAGTCTTCGAGTCTTCATAACATGATGTACTAAACATATCTCTCGTCTGGTTTATTGGTTGACCGCTACGACACATACTATATAAGGTACAAGAACTGGGAAACCTCCACTACATGAGCTGCATTGCCCCGATGGATTTCCTCATTCTCGATGTTTGAGCCACTCTACCTTGTAAACTTCTCGTCGCCTTGCCCTACAAATTTTTTCTACTTGCCTGAAGACGAAAGCGTAGTCGGTTTAACGCGACTCAGCGCCGTTAGATCGAATGCGAATAGTTTCCGAATAAGATCCGAAACGACTCTGCTCGCAGGGTAGCTGCGAAAGATCTTCAGAGAAATCGATTTTTTTTTTGTTATGAATTACAAACGCACAACATGCATGTAAACCATCGCAGGAGGTCTTATAACCGGAATTTTCCGGCATTTCCTTAAGCTTCTTTCTTGCCCTCCCAACTTCACCCGTACATCGATTATTCACAATAGGACATGAAACCGTTGTGAAGTATTTTGTTGATTATGCGTTATCAACTTCCGGTGGATTCATATGCCATCTATAATAGTGTTAAGAGGTTTGAGTCACTAAAGCAGATGACTATAGGGTTAAGGTGCGCGTCTGAATTGCAATTGTTGTCAAAAAAAAAAATCGGTTTCCTAATAATTTTTAAATAACAAATCCAAACAAAGAGAAAGTCAATTCGTAGCATCATTGATACTTTTATTTATCTTTATCATAATCTAATATGTTACATAGCAGTAAGTATGCTTTTAAACATCTATCAAATTTTCATATTGTGCATTTAAAATGTATTATACCATCATTCAAGCTAGGACGCTTTTCCCTTCGAAAGTGGAAGGACAGACAAAGACCCTGTGTTGGCTGGTACGTTGTGCTATTTCATTGGTGCCTTGATAATATAAACCAAATAAAGTAATTCAGTAAGAATAAATTTCGATGTAGAAAATGTCGGCGACGTACAACCCCCAAAAAGGTTCCCGCTCAAAATTCTTTGAGGAAATTGGGTTTGTTTCAGTTTATTTCTTGTTTGTTTGTTTGTTTGCATTTCTCTATTTTTTTGTCCATGGCTTTTCCCGCCCTTCCGAAACTTTAAAAGGAAAAGGCGGTCTCGGGACAAGTTTGGAGTGTTCTGTTTCCGAACGGGCACTCCCTTGAAATAAAGCGCCTGTTCACGTTCTAATATGGAGGAGCTTGTTATTTACATAAAGGTTAAAGGTTAATCCGAGTAACGGCACTGTGACTAATTATATATAGGTAGTACATGCAAGGAAAATTAGCGATATTACATTTCGGTATTATTCTATACCATCTTCAGACTCAATTATACAAGATTCATCGCCTGGTAGATTTACTAACTAATTGAACCAAATCGATCTCTACCGAGTCATGTAGACTATTGACTAACTGACACGTTGAGTGCTAGAAAATCGCAATACCATAATCGCACTCAAGATGGTATAACATGACTATAAATTAAATCGTCAATTAACTTAACATCAATTTTAGTCTCTTACTCTGAAACTTAAGATATAAGCAATAAAACACCAGATATACTTTTGTTCCTGGAGCACAGCGTCTTGTTTATTTTCCTTTAAACTGCAATGAAATCGCGATTTCTCGAACCCCCATTTTCTGAAACCTCCCGATAACTGAAACCAAATTCGTTTCCCACTCCTCACCCGAACACTCTACCTTTACCTCCGATTTCTCCAACAGTACGAGTTTTCGCTCTAATTTTTGTTTCCATTGGAGGTTCGAAAAATCGGAATTCCATTGTATGTTCATCTGCTGTAGGTTAGACTTTCTCACGACGATAATTCTTTTGTTTTTTTTCATCGTGCTTGTTCATCTATAAAATGTGGGGTTAATGTAATGTTTAAAAACAACAAAGCTGATCACAGAAACTGGAATGGCTTTTTATAGTATCTGCATTACATGTCACGAAGGGGAACTACAACTTGTCTTTGTTGCTGAGGTCGTCTGCGAAAGAGAGCAAGTAAAGCTGATCTGTATTCTGGCATACGGATAGTATATAATATAGGATTTACAAGAGAGTTTGCATAAAATAAAACGAACAATGTAGAATGTAAATGAAAAAGCACTGAAGAGGACAGAGACTGAAATATTTTAAATTTACTGATAAAAACGACATAATACACTATAACTAGTGGCAGGCACAACAGAAGAGATACAACAGTCACAATCAACAATGTCACGGTGAGTTTTCTTTCTCTACTGGTTGCACCATGGTGTTGAGACTGCGCTCCACAACGGACTTTAATAACAATGGACGTGTAAGAAACACAAATAATCAAAAGGCAAATTGAAATAAATATCAAATATAAGTAAAGACCGTAATATAATTCATCAAACTGATCGAGAAGTATTAAAGCTATTGTTAGCAACCCAGATGTTACCCAAACAGCGGCAATTATTAATCGGTATACCCATTTTTTAAGCGTTCGATGCCTGAACGGGTAAACCGTTGCGTGCACCCGTTCTAAAGCAATAATGGCCATGTTTGTTAATGAACCAAAGAGGAAGAACCACATCATAACAAGCGTAAAGTGATATGTCCCATCTTCAACTGAAACTGTCCACATCCATAAATTACACATTAGTCCAGGCCGATAGAACAGATTAAACACAGCATTCCCTGCTACAAGTATATCTGTAACTGCTAGATTTATTACCAGGTACATGCTACGCTTGCGAAGATTGCGGTTTCTTATAAAAGTTATTATCGTGCAGAGGTTGAGTGTTACTATAGCAACAGACTCGGCTAGGCCTACAGTCATCCAGGGTATGCAGTCAGATAAAGACAGCATCTCAAAGCTCTGTCCTTTTCGTATTACTGTTAGAAGTAATTACTCGCCAGTCTATCTGTGGAAAGATCGAAGTGAATTGTTATTATTGTCAGGTTCTTTTACTGCCTGTAGTAAAGCATGCAATTAACTGCAGGGATGCAAAGCTCACACCAATGTGCAGATTTAATTTTTGAAAGCACGTCCTGACATTTATCGGATTTCGATGTGTTGAAAGCCAGTTTTCGATATGTTGCTTTCAATAATCAGGTCTATTGTAGTTTTTAATGTCTGTAAATATGTATGTTTTTAATAATTTGCTGTAAGCCCTAAATACCGAAAGCTTATGCTTAAATTTCGGAGTCCTAAAGGAAGGAAATTTGGTTTTTAAAAATCTTAAAGGAAATATTTACAATATTTCACTCCACAAAACTGTATAAATTTTATAAAGATTAAATCAAGTTTGTTTTTTCATTTAATCAAAAAAAAGGTTTCTTTTATTTTTGCAGGTTACAAAATTTATTGATAATAGCAGACAGAAATCTTTGCCATTGTAGCCCAAAAAAAAGCGGTTATTACACAGCTTAGAGAAGAGAAGCACGATATTCTGTCTTTTCTTTTCTTTGCAACGTAACGTCTTCTTGTCTTCGGAGCCATTTTTTACGCAAGATCAGCGTTGATGCCATCAATGGTGCTATTTTTCGTCAAATGTTTTTATTAAATAGCCTCTTAACTCGAAGCAGAATCTGAATTAAAAATAACGATGCCGTTGTTTATCTTTTTCAAGCAAAAATGCGCTTGAGTTGTCATCCCCGATAAATTTATAACACTGAGAATATGATGCTAGCTGTATAACTTGACCTGAGAATTTAAACAAATTGCACCTCAAAACGTCTCGATACATTTAATCGCGCATAAAGAACAAAGTAACGCTTATCTTGGTATTAAAATGTACAAATGGACTCAATTACTAAATAGTCTCGAAGAGAGAACATCATAACCTCGGGAAAGATCAACGGCAAAGCAACAACAAAAAGTAAAGCCTTGGAGCAGACTGGCTCATAGCTGCCGGAGCTTATCCCTTTTCTTGTAGCATGAAGCGGCTAGGAGTATTTCTACTCCCCCTGGACGGGATGCTAGTCCATCGCAGGTCACTCCCCCGCAATTTGTTAAGTTTCCCAAACAATTCGCCGGTACCCATTTATACTCCTGGGTGGAGAGAGGCACTGTGAGAGTTAAGTGTCTTGCCCAAGAACACAACACAACACAATGTCCCCGGCCACGGCTCGAACCCGGACCGCTCGATCCGGCGACGAGCGCACTAACTATGAGGCTACCGCACCTCCACGGTGTCCACTAGATATTTTAGAACAATTCTGAATATTTCACACACTGAGTTCCTTTCTAACAGCGTCTTTCATTATTTAAATGGTCTTGTTGTGATCCCAGACAAATTTTGAATGTAGAGAACAAGTTTTATCTGTTAAGGACCTAAGCATCTTTCAATAATTGAACAATGATGAACAAGAAAATGTGTCGCATCAAGAAACTTGTTTAAAATGTGCACCAACACAACGTCTATTTTCACTTCCCCGCACACAAAGAAATAAGTAACACTTTCCATGGTAATGAAATGTTTAAATTGACATTACATTTATTTTCAAGCTTTCTCAAAGAGTGATTGTTATAGCGTTGTAAAAACAAAGATCATAAAGCTCAGCAGTAAACATTTAAAGTCCTTTCCAAACTTGTACGAAAACAGTTACCAGAACAAATATTGGGAAGATAAGTGAAAAAAAAAAAAAAAAAAAAAGTTGAAACGTCTTCAGCTTACCAAGTTGTAAACAAGATGCTCTCTCTGGTGAATCTTTTTGTTAAAAGATCTGTTAGTTTTTTTTTTCTGTAAAAAGAAAGACAGCTTAAAAGTTGAAGCACAAATATATCCTAAAAAAGTAATGCACCTCTATAAGAGATAGACTGAGACAGGTAGAAGTAAATACGCAGTTACTGATGAGCAAGTTTTTTTGTCTATAGTTTAATTTTCCATTCAATACAAATTGCTTTTGTCGGGATGTCTCGCAATCCATTTATGAACAGCACAAGACAGGTAACGAACCTAAATAAAGCGATTTTTTTTTCTTGAAGGAAAACGTTCCTTTCTTCGCTATTCTTGCATGTAAGCGCTTAAATATTTTACAACAATTTTAGAGCAAGGCGGTGGAAAAACGTGCCCTATGGCGTTCAAATTTAACACATCACCATAACGTCTATATATGCAATTAGCTGTGCACAAAAAAATATATTAACTCTCCATGCTATAAAACTGTTTTAACTGACAGTGGACATTATCATCTATTTTGGCATAGACTTCAACCCACCTTGATAGAAAACTGTAGATCCTGATAATTAGACTCAGTGTAAATGAAAGGCAGTCACACTTCAAAGAGAGATATAATATTTGCCTAATGGAAAAATAACAAATGTAGGTGAAAACAAAATGTTAAATTTATATGATGCTAAATAACTATTGACTTAAATAATGTTGTCGTATTTCCATCTTGGACTGTCTAGAAAACTTGCATTGCACCAAAACGTCACGAGAAAATAATATAATGGCGTCTAGATAAGTTTAATACCATTCTTACTTTGCTTGCTGATCTGAAAACAAAAGAATTTCTATTTTTTTCTGCAGAGTATTATTTGATGTCAACTAGAAACTCCATAAAAGGGTTTGAAGAAAAAACATTGAAACAGCAAATGTAACATTCACGGCGTGAAAACATTTCCCGCACAGAACGTTTTTCTGTTGGTGTTAAAACAGTACTTAAACTTAACGTTCTCTAGATTTTTACTGAGAAACCTCTTGGCAAGGCATTTGCTATTTCTCTTCAAGAATGATATCATTTGTTTCGGCGATGACCGTCTAATGTTCGCATTCATTTGTGTCAAAGAAGGCAACAGCCCTTTCTTAGAAACTGCCCTAAGATTAGGTCTAAATATTCGCTGTTAAGGTAGCACACGTCTCTTCTCTATAATTCTCAACCTCACCGAATTCCCTTTTTTACTGACATCTGAAAATATCACGCCTGAAGTTATGACTTGTTAATTAAGCTACACCCACCAACATTCGTCGCTGCTTGATCTTCTTAATGCTTTTCGCCTTCAAAAAACTATGAACCGTTCGTTTCGGAACTCTCAAATCAATTGTGAAAATAATATTAGCCAAGAATGAGGCACGATTTTACTCTTTGAGTACTCCTCCTCACTAAATTAAATTCTTCTTGATTATTTACATTATTTTCTTTATTCATGACTGAACTGTACGAACATTTGCTGATTGAGAGCCGTGAAGGTTTCGCCAAATGTAGACCGGTTTACTTTGTTCGTGTAAAACGGATTTCGGTGTGTAACTATCTCGCCGATGGATGATTTCACTACAAAAAAAAAGGCAAGTTATTCAAAATTTCTTTTCCTTTAAGACTTCCTTTCAGCTGCCTTAGAGGTTTAAAGTTATTCAGGGATATCAAAGGCTCTAATTTTACTTAGGCGAATTACTAACTCTCTGTTCAGAATCGACTATTATCTTGTGGTGGCCTTGAATAATAGTTGTTTTGAAAAACCTTGAGTCCACTGCCTCGAAGACTGTCATTTGGACCCAAAATAAAACTGATGGCTAATTAAAACTAAATTTGCCTTAAAACATAGAAGTGACTGTATTCACCGAGAATTGTTTACGATATTCACTTGGCTTACTTTACACTTAAATATAATGATTTTGAAGAGCTCTCATTATATTATTGGGCATTTTAATTTTTTCTTGATGTTTTTTATTCACTAAACAGGATGTACCTACAATAACAATTATCAGTAAAAGTTCAGTGTGTCCTTAACCTACCTTGTCAATAGGAAACTTCAGTTCTTGGTGAGTGGGTCTAACAAGCAGCTCAGCAATGGTAAACAGTCACCCTGCAAAGAGATCATTTGGTTGAGCATAAAAAATTGACAATTTTCCCTCCACTTATGTGATATTGAATAGTGGGAAGTTAAATAATTGTTGACTAAAAATTGATGCATTTTAATTTTAAGCAGGTGAGGACAATGCAACTCTGCTCTAAAATACTGCTACCCGATGGCCCAACCTCAGCATTTTTCTTGTTCTAACCTGAGAATATTGAAATGTAGAAACCTTCCGTTTTTTTAAATAATTCGAATGAATAATTTTGTTTTAGATTTCGCGCTATGTGCAAAACCGAAACGTTCAAAACTCTTGCAACAGTTGAAAGATTAAAGGTTAATTAAAGGGATTTAATTTTGTCTTAGGTTTCTGAACTAAACGCTGGGCTTACTAATGTTTCATTTTGAATTGATGCGTATTCGTGACTGTACTTTATGGTTCAACATTCGGAGCTCGACGACGAATCTCGTATAATCCGTGTCAAGAACAAAAAAAATACAGGCAGGTCTTTTTACGTAACTAACTGTGGATCATTGAATGTAGCTTACTTCATTTCTAATAATACTCGACTCGTTAATTTTCTCATTTCGCCAGCCTCAGACTATGTCACGCTTGATTTGAACATCGAACTTTACCCAGGTTTTTTCTCTGCTTAATCTTCCTGTATGTTTGTCTTTGTTCAAAAGGCCCTTTCAACTAATGATTTCTGGGGCGATGAAATCATATACAAACGAACACACCGTTCGAGGTAGACCAACACTAAAGAACATTAAGCGTTTTCGGAACGGGTCGGTCTGCAAGCCTTACGAGAGATCAATTTACGAGCGAGCATTTTGAGTGAATTTATCAAGAATCATGTTATAGCAAAGGAGCCATCAACGGGGTTATCAACTCTTCAACTTGATAAAAAGCATCTTCAGAAGCGTCATCGTATGATCGTGAACCAAGTACAATCCCAGCACGAACTCAAGAAAGTCTGAGCAACAAGAGCAGAAAGGTTAGAAAATTTGTTTACGAATGTATCTGTTCGAGTACACCTAAGTAAAACGTTCCGAGAAACCTCGTTAAGTATGATAACGATAAAATCTCGAACTACACGATATTTTCTCGTTATTTTCTTGTAACAGAGCTATGTGTCTTTACAAGAGTGAAACCCATGTAGCGAATTATTGTACATTTAAGCTGAAAGAAACCAATGTACATGTATGTTGACTCTAGCAAAACAATTCTTGACTTGCACTGTCACGCAATTCTGACGCAATAAAAAATTTATTCGACAACCATTTAGTGGATTAAATCAAGAAATTGTGATGTTATAGGAGATTAATAAAGATGACACTTCGCTAATTTTTAAGTCTGTGCGTTTTCCCAAGCTCAGATATTCGTCGAAATATTTTGCACAAATTTACATAGACCAGTACCTCCGCGGTACGCCAATATTGCGGCCGGAAAATAGTGTAAACAACTGGAGCTTACTTTGGCTATCTAGGCGACTGATTATCTATACTGAACAAACAAGCATTTACATAAGCACTTTTCCTAGTACTTTAACTGCTGATTGGGCTAAAAATCACGACATAAGTATATGTTTTTCGACAAACGCGTTCGTAGGTCTAAGTCACGCACCACCATAACTCGGAAATTCAAAATGTCTCGCTTCCTTGAGAAACACAAATAACAACGACAAAGGCTGAGGAAAATAGACTGAAACGTTTATAGGCTAATATAAAGACCTTGACTCTTTTCACGCCCTAAAGACCTGCAAACGTGTAATAAGCTATTGATCGATTCGAAGAAATGCAATCAAAAGCAGAAGAGCTTAAGCACATCAATTCGCTTGAATTTCGTACAACTTCAAATGCAAAACATTTAGCTCAATTACAATATAGCTAGTGCTTCTCAGTATAACGACTGCCTGGGTACACGCAGCAAAGCGTCTAGTTTGAGCAAAAAGTCGGTTGTTACATACTTCATACCTGCCATGGTGGATGAAATAATGGATTTGATCATATTTGGCTTTAAGACAAATATGAGACAAATCTGATGTTATATTTATCCTGGTTGTGAAGACAACAAATGTGGGACAAATATGTTTTCATATTTGTCCCTGATAAATGCAGGACAAATGCTGTTTGAAATTGAAGCCATATTTAGCCAAAGTACAAATATGAGACAAACGGACAAATGTTTTAAACAATGAAAGCCACAAACTAAGGCCCTGATGAATCTCTCTCTCCATCTTTTTTTTTTTTTTTTTTGTGGAATTCCCACTTGTCTGCTTACCAGATAAGCTTTCGCATGAAAACATAGTATCTCACACATGAAAGCATGTTGTCTTCACAAGTGAAGAGATCACCATTGCTATGGTTGTATGATGAATCGTGCCTTTCACAGCAAGAGTGGAATGGTTTAGTATTTCATGGGTGTTTATAATAGTAAATATCTAACATTACACGGCTGCTTGGAGCTACGAAATTTCTCTTCTTGTGTTGAAAAATATTTCAAAAGTGAGCGCAGCGAACAAGTGAGATTTTTTACAACACTCAAAGAGAAATTTCATATCTCCGCATGGCCATGTGATATCCTCTATATGTATATCCAGTCTGAGCTGTAATTATGATCATCATAGTTATGTTATTCAAATGATAGCATTATTATTTGGCATCTACTGGAGCTTGCTTAACATGTGAAAGCAAGCATCAGCTACAGTGTATGGTAGCTTGATCTCCCTCTTGCCCATGGCCAAAATCTATTTGAGTTAAGGTTACAGTATACCTTCGGGTCGGCAATTTTCTTCAAATTTAGATTTTTGGGTCAAAATAGTGGTCGAAGAATAATCTCTTACTTCTGAAAAAAAATTTTGAAAAAGGCTTAATATTGGCGGAGAAATGACGGTTTTACGTTTTCACCGGAAGTAAAAGTTTACCTCTTGATTGACAGCCCTATGGCGCGTATGCAATCAACCGAGACGATTTTCGCGGGAAATACCTATAATTATGGATGTCACGAATTGACTACTCAGTTGATCAGCATTGTTGTTCTGACTACCCAGCATTTTTGATATTAGGCGTGTCTCTATTAAGTTATAAGTAAACATAGACCACGTTTAAACCATGGACCGGTTCGAAAAAGCGAAAACAGCGAAGAACGAATGAAAATACATCAATGAGTGAAGAAGCGAAAGTTCGCCACGCGGATGAAGCTATGGTTATCGTATAAGGCGGGCAAATATTCGTGGTAAGAGAAAAGAAAGGTTCTGTAAAAATGTCGGAACTTAACAGCAATAACAGGGATGCTGACAGAGACTCTTCTGATGAGTCCGATATCGACGAATCGTCGGACTCATTGAGACCATTTGAAATATTATCCATGCACATTTGCCCACACACAGTTGCCCTCCGCGCTATCTTTTATTTGTTTCCTTCGCTCAGCCACTCTAGCGTTCGTACCCTTTTTAGTCTTCCCCATTTTGCCAGACCAGCTTCAAGAAAAACCGAGTTGCAGAAAAATTATCTCTCTGCCTTCGGTTCCTTGAGCACATTGCGAAACACAAGAGTTTTTTAGGGATTCGCGCGTAAATTTCACCAGGAGGTTAACGGTAGTAAAGTTTCCCTGCACTGATTGGCTTAGTTATCTGAGAACCCAGTTGAAGGCGTTTGTGGACGGGGTTTGTTTGCGAAGCAGAAAATTTTTCTTAGCGCTGTTTTCTCGAATAATTTTTTTCACTTGAAGCAGACACTTTAAAGAGTTATAACTCAAAGGGAATTTGTTCAATTGCTCTTAAATTTGGACAGTGGCTAGTTTAACATACAAACTACAAAAGCGTTTCTGGGAATTGTTAATTTCGAAATACTTTTTCTTCGAGAGCGATTTTTGTACGATCACTCCACATTTTTTTAATCCTATTTCGAAAGTGTTCTGTAACTTTTTACTGCAATCGAATATGCCAAAACGCAGACACGTTTTTTAAGCGCTTTGGGCCCTGAAACCGAGGAAAACATTAAATTGGCGAAAAACGAAATTCGCTTTGACTTGTAGCTTTCGAAAGGTGATTCGGGCGCTCGCATTTAGTGGTCGTGAAAAATTCGACAATTCATTTTCTTTCAAAATTCTTGGTATAGTTTGATAGCCAGCTCCATAAGCTTTAATTTGATATAGGGGTTTAGACATCTACAGCTTAAACTGCACGCGCTACATCGCTGGCGCGCGAGACACCCCTGAAGGTATACTGTAACCTTAAGCAGGTTACAGTCTTTATAAAAGTATAACATTTTCCAAGTGTGAATTTGACTTAAGATTAGTTTTGTTAATCAACCAACTTCTTAATTTGTTTTGAAAAAGAGAAAGGAAAGACTTGGTTACTGAAAGAGGATTAGTTGAAATGTGTGTTAAATCGAGTAAGGTTTCATCATTAGAGTTCTAGTTAACTTTTGTGGCTTCAAGTGGCACATAAAACCACTTTCCTTTACTGAATTCATGTTTTCCACATTTTTAAACTAGTTAGGGTTAAAGTTGATCTGAAATTTTAATTTATTGTAGTTTACAACACTTTTAGGAACTCTAAGTGTTAGGTAAAAAATATTTTGAAGCAACATTTTTAAAGTATTGTAAAAAAGAAATGCAGGATTTTTAATAAAACATTTCTAAACATTGTACATTCATGAGTGGAATTTCAGTTTGACTTGCCTTTCAAATCTGCTACTCATCATGCGTATACAATTATTAATATGAATAAAAAATAATTTTGATAAGTTAAATACCTTACTGAAATCTGAGCCACATGCAGAGTCAAGAAATTGCAGAATTTTGGGGAAAAAAATTCAGACAAACCCAAATATATATTCCCCTAGTTTGAAGATGACATAAGATCCACATTTGCCAACATCAAATGTCATCTTTCAACACGTTTGTCAGTATTTAAACGGAACAAAGTCATATTTGTCTTGGATTTACACCACATTTGTTCATATTTGTCATTGGAGCAAATGCATCATTATCCTATTTATCTTGAGGATAAATACCATATTTGTCTCTCAATTAAACATAGACAAATATGACAAATGTCATATTTGAATCATACTTACACAACATTCATGTCGAATCAAATCTAATTTTTCGCCCAGTGGTGGTCTGTCAATTAAACAATTGTTTAATGCTTAGGTTGTGTATATCGTGTTATGGATACACCCGGGAAGTTTGAAGAGCACAACAGAAGCGTAAGAGTTGATTTCACCTGCGCATCGAGCAACTTTAACTTCTTGAGTGCTCTACAAACTTCTTAAGTACATCCATAACTCGATATAAACACAGTTAAAAGCAGGCAGCAATTCTTTTATAACATATAGTCGACAACAGCTTGGGCGCTAAAATATCTTTTATTTGTGATTGACTACAGTACAAAGTTCTCAAAATGCATGGTGAGGGAAAACATAGGATCCAGTTGGCTGGAGAAAAAATGGCCACAATCATTTCAGCGACAGTGGAACGAAAAACTTTCATCTGTTTTATAAAATTGTCAATGAAAAATCCGCTTCTTTGATTTAATAAAAATTTAGGAAAACAAGCTCTAAATACTCAAGTTTGTCTAAGCTTGGTAAAAGTCAAAGGACCGAAGTAGTGTTTGGATTGTTCAGAATGATGTTCACATTTCCGAAACTTCAACTAAAGGAGCTCGAGGCTTAAATGAAACTAAGATTGAGATTGGGAGAAGATATTTGCTAGCTTCGCTGAAGGACAGGTGGGTGGAGAAACTTGTTTTAGCTGTTGAGTAGAGACGACTTGCAAGAAGAGCGAAATTTGCATGCAACGGGCGTATATAGGGTCTTGGGAATCTCCCAGGGAACCTAAATAACCAACTGGGTGTTTGCCGCTTTGATAAATCAGGTCATGAAATGAATTTTACGCGAATGAGAAAAGTAAACTACCTTATCTATATAGGAAATTAACGATGCACTTTATTAAGGCGATTAAAATAATTACGTCAATTTAATGCATCTTAATTTACGTCGATGTTGATTTAAATCACACTACTTTACATCATTGTTGTTTTACAGCACCTTTATTTCAATAACAATACCTTATCTGCTCATAACTCCACTATCAAGGTCTCGGAATCACTATCCGACAGTTTTTCTTTAAGAATTGATTTCAAAATGTCTTTCGACTGGTCGTCGAATTGATCCGTTTCCCCGAAGAGATAGCTAACTTCTTCAGTCTTTTTTCTGAGAATTTCCATAGCCCGTTCGTCCTCTTACTGCACGGTCACCTCTATGCTAAGATCCAATGGTGTCTTTCCTCTCTAGATCCATTTACGGAGCAACAACCTGATAACAATTAGCTAACAATGACCTGAAACGCTGCTGTTTTATTCCTTTAGGTATGCATGTTGAGACGTTTGTATTGCAACAAATTTGCGTAAAAAAGTTAGGTGCATATTAGTAATTTTCGACAATTTCGCCTTAATTTGATGAATGTGAACCTAACTTTTGGAAACTTCGCGTTAATTTTTTATAACGTAAATTTTCTTCGCGTTGTCAACATGCTTTGTTAATTTTTTTCCTATAATAAGGTAATTAAAATCCTGATATATGATTGGCTGAGCTATCGCACACTTTCAGTCTTTATTGTCTAGTGGCAATAGCTCGTCTACAAAACGGCGATGTTTTCTGGCGTTTGGGAGGAACCTTTAGCAACAATTTACTCAAGAGTGAATTTTTCTAATTAACGAATGGTAAACGCCATAGCATGCACTATTGAGTTATGGATGCACGCGGGAGGTTGCTAAGCACGAAAGAAGCGTAAGAGTCGCACAAGGCGATAGCCGAGTGCGACTCTATCTTCTTGAGTGCTTAGCAAACCTCCCAAGTGCATCCATAACTCAATAGTGCACGCTATGGCGTTTACCATTTGTTTTATAACATAACATTGAGACATTGGAACAACAGAAGTCCTTTTATTGAGCTACATCACAAAAAAATTTTCGTGTAGTCTTACATGACAAGAGAAAACAAGCGCGCGAAAATTCATTCATGACAACCGACTGCACACCAGTAACTCGATAAAGTTTTATCTTCAGACAACTGTGAAGACAGTTTCGCATTTCTGGCAGAAGGACGTCGGCCATTACTTTGGAAACAATGTCTGTCAAAAGATTTGCTTTGTAAACATTAGCACGCACGTCAGCAGCGTACACCCATGGGCAAATAGTAGACGCTAAATTAACAAATCAGAGCGCGCGCTTTGCTTTAGTTATGTTATAATAGCAAACATGGGACGGCAGAAGTCGAAAAATCGATTTTTCTCTCTTTTGTCCACAAATAGCCCTTAGGTAGATATGAAACGTGATGTAGTTTTTTTGAGCTCGAAGCGCTTTAAATTCAAGAAAATCGAGGAAAACGATTTTCGCCTCGACGGTCGCCAAAATGGCCGATCACAGACTTAAAATTAGTAATCTAAACTTAATTTGCATTCGCGTGCAAAAGAAAACTAAAACTTATCGATATTTTTTCTTGAAAGACAAAGTATTCAGCTATCCAAAACAGGTTAGAACTTGACTTGAGCGCCATTTGAGAATAAACACACAATTTTTTTAAAAAATCCCTTTCATTTACTAGGTCGAATTCCTAATTTAGGAATAAAATTCAGAGGCATTTTTCGACATGTGCCATAACTCCAAATTCCTTGAAACTTCGCCTTTGGAACACTTTTATGTTGTTGTGGAACATGTATTAAAATCAGCTTGGGTTATTCTTCGAGTGGTTTTTGAGGCCCGACTGAAAAACCCCGATTTTACCTAAAACGTGACGAAAAGTAAACAACGGACTTCTACGTGTTCGTCTGAGGGCAATGCAGTATAGGCGTTTAAAGTCCTTGTATTATTAGTTCCTTGTACTTACCAAAATCAGCTTGGGTTATTCTTCGAGTGGCTTTTAACGCGCCGCTGAAATAACCGGATTTTAACGAAAACATCAGCAAGAAGTAAGCAATAGACTGCTTGCGTGTTTTCCTGAGGCCAAGAGACAGAAGAGACTGCTGAAGTGAAGCGGTTTAACTTCTTTCATTATAATATTTTCGTTACTTCAGTCGAATATGGAAAACGGGACTGCAAAGTAAATGTTAGCAGGCGCTTATTTTCCAACGTCCTAATATAGGACTTACCCGTTTACAGGGTACGACGGAAGGTAAACTAACTTGCGCCGACAAAAACAACAACACTGATCGCAAGAAAGATTTCCGCTGGCAATCCTGACATAGCAGCATTTACAGATTTCTATTCTTCTCTCCTTCGTGACCTCTTCGTGGAACGGATACCATGGCGGATAGCGGCAAATTGGTGTCACCCAACCTGTCTTTTCGTATCGCTACCAAATAGGATTCACTGACCTCTGACTTTCCTCGACAATCTCGTTCATCAGTTTAAGCGCCGTTGATGGAAGAATAACTGACCAGAGTCCACCCGCATTGCTTAGCAATTCTTCTGATCCACAAACACAACAGCTCATACTTTTAAAACATACCAAGGATAAACGACAGAAACCTTTAAAAAAGATCTGCATTTGCGAACTTCTGTCGTCTGACCTTAAATCTGCTTTATATATGACGCGTCACGCCTTCCGAAAGCAAAGAAGTGTTTGCAAAAGTCTCAAAATTAATTTAGGGTAGAGCTTCGATCATTATATGGTTGCAGTATGTTTTGTACGACGGCAAAAAAACAAAAAAACAACAAAAAAAAACAAACAAAGTACAAGAAGAACAAGAGAACTGAGAATACATTTTGTTTTTACATGCAGCGTGACGTCTAAATTAGAATTCTCTTGGGAAAATACTGGGTAAAATAAATTAGCTTAAGGTCATTCCCCAGTATCGCATTGCGCATCCCTACTGCGCATAATTCCACGCGTGATTAGCGCGCGCGTATTAAAAAATGGCGGCTTTCTCTTTACCGCTGAACCTCGCCATAGAGGTAAATCGTCATTTCCTCGCAAACGAGTATGGTGATCTATCATTTTTTTGTGTTGTTTTGAATTGAGTAATAAAGTTCTCTGTGTAATATAAATACGGACCAGTTCTCAGTGTAGAACAAAAAACAATCGTCGGAAACGTGAATTTAGCAAGCAATCGTGACTACAATCATGGTGCTATTATAAGGATTTATTTGGTATAAACAAGTTGCTTTTGCTCCTAAACGAACGTGGTGACCCCTCATTTTTATTTCAAAATTTAAGTTCCTACAATATAAACAATCAATAAGCAAATTTTCACAAAAATCTCAGTGCAAGTTCTATTTCAGTGGAATGACCTTAAATGGATTTGGCGTGCTTAAATAACAATAACAATAACAATAACAATAAACAAAGTGGCTGGAAAACATTGGTAAAAACAACTTCGCTTTGGCGGGGAATATTTCTGACCGAACGTTTAATTGAAATTCGCGTGACCTTCTTTTTAACTAAACTATATATTGACAAAATTACTAAAGACTATCGGAAACATGTTTTACTTCGGAAATAAAAGGCCTCCCTATTGTAAAACAACCCATTCCGGTCTCTGCTGTGGGACATAGTAAATTCCACGGCCGGGAATGAAACCGTGACCTGTAAACAAAGTAAACAATGAAACCTTAAGATTTCTTTACCAAATTTAACCTGTATTGCCGGTCCTGAAATAACTTTTTGCTACCGAACCTGATAGGTTACATAAAACGTAACTGTTTTCAGCTTTAATTCAGTAAATGTCTCCCTCAGCGGCCAGTTATCTTAAATTGATCGGAAGGCCGCGTAGTAAAACGTTTTTAACTTCCTGTTTCTTCTTTGTGTGAAATCGACATCTCGTCACAATGTCTGGGATTCGAAGCGATAAGACATACTCGGATTAAATAAAGTTACTTTGGCGTTGAGATTGAACTGTTGTATTACAGGTGCAAGCAAACAATTTGCTTATTAGTACAAAGAACTCATACTATAAGGACTTAAATGCCTGTAGCCGCTTGCCCTCAGACCAACTCGGAGAAGCCACTGTTTACTCTTCGTCATGTTTTAGGTAAAATCGGAGTTTTTCAGCCGGGCCTCAAAAATCACTCGAAGAATAACCCAAACTGATTTTAATACATGTTTTACAACAACATAAAAGTGTTCCAAAGGCGAAGTTTCAAGGAATTTGGAGTTATGACACATGTCGAAAAATATATATCTCAATTTCATTCCTAAATTAGGAATTCGACCTCGTAACGGAAAGCGCTTCGAGCTCAAAAAAAGTACATCACGTTTCATATCTACCTAAGGGCTATTTGTGGACGAAAAGAGCGAAAAATCGATTTTTCGACTTCTGCCGCCAAATTCAAATTTTACTTGGTTTTTGTTGACATTTGCTCTTAAGACTAAAAGAAAATCATTCACGGTTTCTTCACGTTAAAAACTCGAAATATCTGAAAAAACGGATGAGCGCACTTTTTCAACTGCAAATTTTAAATGACGTTCAGTCGATGGCGTGAAGTTGGAAAGCGTTATTTCAAGAAAATCAGTTAGAATTCTTATATAACAAAGAGATTATTCACTCTCGATTTCAGCTCGCGTTCCCACACGTGTTTTTATAACTCTATGGGGAACACATGAAATGTCTGCTATTCATGATTTTCTAAACGACATAGCTAGTAAATTAACGCTTTCAGTTTAAGTAAAACTGCATCATAATCTAATGATACCCGTTCGCGCTCATGGAGTGAGAAAATTCGCCAGAACTTTAATTTTCAACCTTCTTGAGAAGCGCAATAAAACAACAATTTGGCCAGTGAGAAAAATGGATGAAATCCAGAACTTGGGCTTTTAATGTACATCATCGACTGTAGGAAGTTCGGAGAGCAGTCAAGCAAGTTCTTACGTTTCTACCTTGCTCTCAAAACTTCCAGCTTGCATCAAAACTTGATGATCCCCGCTAAAGCAACAGTCCATTCACCAAATAGAATCTGGTGTTCCATGTTCTATCGGAAAGACTAGAAAAACTGCTGGTGGACGCACGAGAGGAGCGCGAGTGCTTTCAGCAGTTATTTAGACCTCAAAAGTGTATTTCTGATTTTCTTACAAAACATAGGAGCACCATATCTGTTTGGTTTAATTAGAATATTGCATGAAAAAGCAAAAACTATATATTTACATCTGAGAAGGGCCCACACGTGACCTGCAAATAACTGCCTACAAATAACGGTCTGCTCATGCGTAGTACAGTCTAAATGTGTTTTGCTGTAAATAATATTCTGCTCATGCGTAATTGTAACCACGTTTTCGCGTGAAAATTGGCAGATCGCTCCCCTGAGCTGTCAGATGTGATTTTAGAATATATATAGAAACAAACTTTGCGATCAAATGATAAAACAATTATTGAACTCGGTTATTGCAAAATATCGTGATTTGTCAATGGCGAGCAATAATTGATCTGCTCGACAAACCACGATATTTTGCTCAACCTTGTCCAATAATCGTTCAATGTCTGAGGGTTAAGATGCGCGTATGAAATACGATTTTAACTTACAGTAAAATAATAATAATAATAGTAATAATAATAATAATAATAATAATAATAATAATAATAATAATAATAATAATAAAAATAATCTTTATACAGGAGGCTCCACTCACTAATGTGGTTTTCAGGAAGGTCCTGAAATAAAAGAGCTGTATGCTAATATTGTATGCTAATATTGTTAGATAATAATTTCAAACCAAGAAAATTCAATTTCTAATATACTTTTATTTGTCTTTATTGTGAGCTTAATAGATATTGAAGTGCATACTCGAGTTCAGTGCTGTATTACTTACTGTATTACTTCTTTGATTTTGTTTTTGGCTAAAAATAATAATGTACATTAAATATAACAGCATTCAATCTAGGGCGCTTTTCCCTTCGAAGGTCGGTAAGGACTGACAAAGGCCCTTTTCTACTCCAGGGCGCCTTACCCTCCGAAAGAAGGAAGAACAAAAAGGCCTGGAGTCATCCGGTGAATTCTTTCATTTCATTGGTCCCTTGATTTGATAATGTACACCGAATAACGTAATTTATGCAGATTAGACTTCGATGGTGGAGAAAATGTCGGCAAAGTCAGCCTCGAAAAAGATTTCTTCGCGATTTTAAGTTTTCCGTCTGTGTGGCATTTTTTCTTTATTTTGTTTGTTTTTTGTTTGTTTGTATTTTATCTTTTTTTCCATGGTCTTTCCCACCCTCTCGAAACTTTAAAGAAAAAGGCGCCCTCGGGACGAGTTTGTTGTGTTCTATTTCGAACGCGAAACTCCGGCTCCACTGTAATGGGACACTTTGTGCATGATACATAATCTGAGAATAGAATGTAAAGCATGTGGTTGAAAGAACGAATGGACTTCGGTGTAGGTTGTTGTATGTTACTCGGCTACGCGATTAAAAAGGTTAAAACGACTTCAGGAACTGTGTATATCTTCCTGTGGGACGTTTATTACAGTACCAATAACAGATTTGCACGTTGTCGTCATTTGACTACAAACACCAGAATTCCTCTCGTTTTTTCTTCATTATTTAAATTTTGTCCCAGTGGGGTTTAAATAACAATTGCCCTAGTTAGCATAAGAAACAGAAAAAAAATTAAGGATCGTGGTAGTTGTAATCAAAGTCAATAAAAGGCCTCTTAAGGTTCTAATATTTTTAAGCTTATTATTCACAATTATACACGATTTATCGCCTCGTGAATCATGAATATACTAACTAATTGAACCAAATTGTTCTCTGCCGAGTCATGTAGAAACTTTCTGCACCACTATTAACTGATTGACATTAAAATGTTCAATGCTAGAAAATCGCAATTCCATAATCGCACTCAAGATGGTATAGCATGACTCTAAACTGCAATGTAAATCGTGACTTAACATCAATTTTAGTACTTCCTCTGACTTTCAAGATATAGACAATAAAACACCTGTTATAATTTTTGTTCTTAGAGTACGGTACCTTGCTTATTTGCCCTTAAACTATGTTCATCTGATGTAGGTCAGACTTTCTCGCGAAGATATTAATTCCTTCATTCCTCGTCGTGCTCATGCAGCTAAAACGTTCACGGTGGATTAATGTAATGTTTAAAACAACAAAGCTGGGCATCGAAACTGGAATAGCTTTTTATAGTATCTGCGTTACATGTCACGAAGAGGAAAAACTGCAACTTGTCTTTGTTGCTGAGGTCGTTTCCGGAAGAGAGCAAGTAAAGCTGATCTGTATTCTGGCAAACGGATAGTGTATAATATAGGATTTACAAGAGAGTTTGCATAAAATAGAAACAACAATGCAGAAATTAAATGAAAACCCACTGAAAAGGACAGAGACTGCAATATTTCAACTTTACTGATTAAAATGGCATAATAGAATGTAACTAGTGTGGCATGTACAACAGAAGAGATGCAACAGTCACGATCAACAATGTCATAGTCAGTTTTCTTTCTCTACTGGTTACACCATGGTGTTGAAGCTGTGCTCCACAACGGATTTTAATAACAATGGACGTGTAAGAAACACAAATGATCAAAAGGCAAATTGAAATAAATGTAAAATATAAGTAAGCACTGTAATACGATTCTTCAAACTGTACGAGAAGTATATAAGCTATTGTTACCAACCCAGATGAAACCCAAACAGCGGCAATTATTAATCGATATACCCATTTTTTTAGCACACGATGCCTAAAAGGGAAGAACGTCGCATGCACCCGTTCTAAAGCGATGATGGCAATATCTATTGACGAACCAAAGACGAATAACGTCCTTAGTACCACACTATAAAATAAACTGTCCCAACTTCAAATGAATGCCTCTTCCACAGATTACACATTATCCCAGGCATATAGAACAGATTATAAACAGCAACTCCTCCAACCAACATATCAACAACTGCCAAATTTATCACCAGGTACATGCTACGCTTGCGGAGATTGCGGTTTCTTATAAAAACAATTATCGTACAGAGGTTGAGTGTAACTATAGCAACAGACTCGACTAAGTCTACAGTTATCCAGGGTATGCAATCAGATAAAGACAGCGTCCCAAATATCTGTCCTGTTAGAGGAATTACATGTCTGTCTGTGGAAAGAAGTGAATTTTTTTTTTCAGATTTTTTTACACTTGTGTAAGAAATGCAGTTAACGGGACGAAAAGCTCACATCAATGTGCAGATTTTTTTTTCGAAAGCATGTATTGATATTACCCGGCTTTCGAGGTGTTGAAAAGCGGTTTTTAATATGTTACTTTCAATAATGAAGTCTGTTGTAGTTTTTAATATGTCTGTAAATATGTATGTTTTCAATAATTTGCTGTAAGACCTAAATACCGAAAGCTTATGCTTAAATGTCGGAATCTTAAAGGAAGGAAATTTGGTTCTTAAATAAATATAATATTTCACTCCACAAAAATGTAGAAGTTGTATAAAGATTAAATCAAGTTTGCTATTTCTTTAAATCAAAAACAAAGCTTACTTTAACTTTAACAGGTTACAAAGTTTACTGACAATAGGAGATTGTCAGGTGTAGTTGAAAGAAATCTTTGCTATTGTAAACCAAATAAAGCTGTTATTACACAGCTCAGAGACGAGTACAGTGCTCTATTCTGTATTTTCCTTTCTCCGCAACGTCGTTTAACTTCTCGCCTTAGGAGCCATCTTTTCGCCCAATCAGCGTTGATGCCATCGCTATGCTATTGTTTCTTTGAAATGTTTTATTGGATAGCCTCTTAAATCGAATCAGAATCTGAATTAAAAATAAGGATGCTGTTGTTTATCTTTTTCAGGCTAAAATGCTCCTGTTGTGACCGAAGATAAATTTGTACCATTGATAATATAATGCTGTCTAACTTGACCAAAGAATTTAAACCATTCACACACCACAACGTGTAGATACGTCTAATCGCGCACAAAGAACTAAGTAACGCTTTTCCTGGTATTCGAATGTTCAAATGGACTTAATTATGAAACATTCTGGAAGAGAGAACATCCGTAACATTGGGAAAACTCAACGGCAAAGCATAACAACAATATATTTTAGGTTAAGTATCAAAAAGTGAACAGCTCCCAGTTGGCTTGATGTTTCATTTGGTAGAGCACTGCACCGGTATCACAGAGACTATAATTTCACAACTGCTCAAGTTGTGTGTTTAACGGTGACGGTGAATCATGTCTTTCTCGGCACTTGTATCAAAAGAACGCTGAAACAACTCTCCAACTTACCTTAGTCGAGGCTCTCCCCTTGAATTTCTCGTTGGAGAATAAATACACACTGTAAAGAAAATGATATAATAAGATAATTGATATAAAATAGAACGGAAATACGCAAGAAGTGACCGTCCTAACTGGCGTAGAATCGGTAAAATAATGTTGATAACGTGTCCACTAGATATATTGTATTTATTTATTTTCAAACTTTCTCAAAGAGTGATTGTCATAGCATTGTAAAAACAAACATTATAAAGCCCTGCAGTAAACAATTCAAGTTCTTTCCAAACTTCTACGAAAACAGTTACCAGAATAAATACTGGGAAGATAACTGAAAAATAAGTTTAAACTCCTTCAACTTACTCAGTTGTAAACAAGATGCTCTCTCTGATGAGTCTTTGTGTCAAAAGATCTGATAAATTTTTGCTGTAAAGAGAAAGACGGGTTTAATAGTTTGAGCGAAAATATATCTTACAAATGTAATGTATCTCTATTTAACAATTAGATTATGAGCTCGAGATTTCTATGAGGTGATAGTTGATGAGGCCGTAGGCCGAATCAGTTATTGCATCATAGAAATCTCGAGCGAATAATCTAATTGCTTTAGTAGAATTCTAACTTAAATTATTGCAAATAATGGTTTCCAAATATTTTTCGACGCATTATTGAACTTTACACTGTAACAAAATCGCACGTATTGAATTGTCCGTGGTAAATTTGCAGTTGTTTACGCGCGCGCACCAGTTTTTCAATAATTTCAAGCTTTTAAAGTCAAGAATCCGTTTATCTCATTCTTTAAGTCTTCTGAGGAATTTAATTATCCATTTACATTCAAACTTTCTTCCAAAACTTCGGAAAAACGATAAAACGTCGCATTTCGTGGACGACCGACAGCTACTGCATTCTAATGGCTGATAGTATACGAGTAGCTCAGCCAATCAGATTGCAGCATTTGCATTAGTACACTTGTAGAATTCTACTAAAAAAAGATAGACTGTTATGGATAGAAGCAAATACTGGCGGCTAATAATGAGCAAGTTTTTTTTTGTGTCAGGCTAAGTTCAATTTTCCATTCAATACAAATTGCTTTTTTCGGGATGTCTTGTCATCTATTTGTGAATAGCACAAGACAGGTAAAGAACCTAAATAAATTAAGTTTAAAATAATTTAAAAATGGAAATATTTTCCTTTTCTCGAAGAAAAACGTTCCTTTCTGCAGATCCGAGATAAATTTATAGCATTGTCGAGAACACGTCACTATTGTTGCATGTAATCGCCTCAACATTTTGCAACAATTTTAGTGCAAGAGGGAGGTAAAAAGCGTTGTATGGCGTTCAGATCTACTACATCACCATAACGTTTCTATATTCAATTAGCTGCACACAAAAAATATATTAATCTGTTTTAAGTGACAGTGGAAATTATCATCCATTTGGCATAGACTTAAACCCACCTTGACAGGAAACTTTAGATCCTGGTAAGTAGTCTCAGTGGAAATGTAAACCAGTCAAACTTCAAAGAGAGATATGATATTGGCCTAATGGAAAAATGACAAATGTAATTGAAAACTAAGTGTGAAAACCCTATGACGCCAAATAACTATTGACTTAAATAATGTTGGTGAATTTCCATCTTGGACTGTCTAGAAAACGTGCATTGCACCCAAAAGTAACGAGAAAATAATATGATGGCATCTAGATAAGTTTAATATCATTTTTAGTCTAACAACAAAAGAATTTCTATCTTTTCTGCAGAGTATTATTTGTTGTCAACTAGAAACTCCATAAAAACGTTCAAAGAAAAACCATTCAATGAGCGAATGTAACAATCACAGACTGAAAACTTTTCCCGCGCAAAACGTTTCTCTGTTGTTGTTAAAACAGTACTTAAACTTAACGTTCTACAGATTTGTAATGAGAAACTTCTTAGCAAAGCATTCGTTGTGTTGCTTCGCGAATGATATCATTTTTTATGGTGATGACCATCTGAAGTTCTCATTCATTTGTGTTAAAGAAGGCAACAGCCTTTTTCGGAAATTGTGCTAAGGTTCGGTCTAAATATTCGCTGTTAAGGTAGCACACGTCTCTTTTCAATAATTCTCAACCTCACCGAATTCCCTTTTTTACTGACATCTAAAATATCACGGCTGAAGTTAAGACTTATTAAGCTACGCCCACCAACATTCGTCGCTGCTTCATCTTCTTGATGCTTTTCGTCTTCAAAAAATCGTTCGTTTCGGTTGTTAAAACAATAATAGCCAAGAATGAAGCATACTTTTAC